>NC_141022.1:32815000-33115000 GCF_052040795.2 Danio rerio | reverse complement strand
CAAAAGAGAAAGTGATAAATGGAAGACATTGACGAGAAATTGAGCATAGGCTATTTGGTAACTACTTAAGAACGCGCCGCTCCGCAGAGTAGAGAAACCTGCGTTGCGGGCGGCGGAACAGAAGGAGAAGCCCTCTCTCGCATGGTTGTGAAAAAGTAGCCTGTCTGTGCATTATCGCTACAAGCACACCGTCTGACAGTGTATTGCTGGAAACATTATAACTCCATTCTTCACTTAAACCGGACAAAGTCAACATGTTAGTTTTTCTGGCAAATAATTTAAAATATGACTACAAAAGGTGGAGAGAAACTACGCTGTTTTTTTAAACATCTGACTTATATTGTTACTAGGTTAATATTTTCTTTTTACTTATAATTATTAATATTTATATTATTATTACACTGATTAGTAAAGTGCCATTTAGACTATTTGTTAAGTTCTTAAAAATGTAACGTTTAATTGTTATTATTATACAGTTTCAAGCAGTTAAAGTAATTTAATATTTAACTACAATATTTATAAACAGTTTTGTGTTGTTTTATTAACGAAAGTTCAAAAATAAACATGTACGTTTATACGGATGTTTTATTTATTAATATTAAATTCGGTTATTCCTTAATATTTACATAAAAGGTAAATTAACTTAAGTAGGCTACATTATTTGTTGATGTACGAGATCGAGAAACATGTTTGCCAGTAAATAATGTTCCCACCACTTAAAAAACAAAACAAATGAATAACTTGCGAAAAGGATGCAATAAAAAATGCAAGCGCTTAATCATTCTTCACAATCGGATTCGTACGTGCAATAAGCCGAGGCTATATTGCGCCGACAAGAACAAGCCCTAAAACTAAGTCTAGAGAGAGAATTAATACTAGTTAATATTAATGATTATAAACACGAACTGCGTTGTATGATAAACGCCTCACAATGATGTCGTGATCTTTGCTGAAGAACTGATATGTTATCGCCGTCTCCCCAGCCAGGTTTTCATCTGCTTTTTTCCCCTTCTTCTGGATACAAACAATAAAGTTTCAGCGCCAGACCAGTGGTTTAAATTATATTTTACTCTCCTGATTTCTTTTCTTTTCATTAAAAAATAATTAAATGTTTAAAGTTTTGTATTGCATAGCCTATATATTTTTAAAGATTATCATTCAGCCTACCTGCAGCGCATGAGGTTGTGTGCTGGGCAAATCCCCTTTACTCATGCTACCCATTTCATTTATGACACTGTAAACTTGACTTGGCAGGCTGATCATCTTTAAACTCAAAAGGTGTTTTTAACTTGAGACTGCATGCTTCTGCATAATGTGATGTTTCTTATTACAACTGTTAGCGGTGTCAAAATGAAAGCAAACATTAAAAAGGGTTTTGTTTAATCAATTGTATAGTTTAGTTTTAATAATAGCTAATGTATATAATAAATTATAATATCGATTATTGTGTAGACTACAGTGTTCAACAAAACAATTTTATTAGGTTTTCTAATAGACCAAATCCCTAACTGAAAAACTAATATGAAAATGACAGGCAGTTGCGTCTTTGCTAAAATTAATTTAACGACAAATTTATTTTGCTTTTTTCCCCTTTAGAGATCAAAAGAGCTGTATTTAAAGAATTATTTCACTAAAACATGAATTGAATGCCCAGTTCTTTCCCGTGTGAGTTTAGTGCGCCTCCGCCGCGTCTGCGTTTTTAAGGTTACAGGTGCACCCTGACCTGACGCGGGACCAGATCTCTGTATTGCTTTAATTTCTCAATTTTCATAACTGCATTGCATTTTCATATGGTAAAATATCAAAATTTATGCTCTGAAAGTAGTAGGAATGACGGGAGTGTTAGTAATTAATAACAGAAAGAACATTCACTTTTGAGTGAACTTCTGTCACGTGTTATTTTAGTATGATAAAATAAACAAAAATAGTAATGCAGAAAAGTATTTTTCGCTCTGCCAAGCCTTCTCTGTTGCTGTATAGAGAAGCAGCCTGCTCAGTCTCCTTACCCCGGCCCCACCGACTCCTGAACGTCTCACTCACTAACTCACTCACTCACGCGGGCATGCAGTGCGGTCTCATGAGGAAACGCAGCTTTTTGATATAATGTTTTTCTTGTTCCGAAATACAAATAATTTATCAAGTATTGTTTGACATAAGTATTCGTAAAAACACTCTATTCCTGCTTTTCCGAATACCGTATTCCGGTTCGGCTCCACCCATAATATATATATAATTTTTTTTTTTTTTTTTTTGCATCGCACCCTCCTGCGATGTGACTATCGCGGATGCGCACATCGCGATTTCGATGCTGAAACGATATATCGTGCAGCCCTAATCCACACACACACCTGTACATTGAGGACAATTTAGCCTACCCAATTCACCTGTACCGCTTGTCTTTGGACTGTGGGGGAAACCGGAGCACCCGGAGGAAACCCACGCGAAGGCAGGGAGAACATGCAAACTCCACACAGAAACGCCAACTGAGCCGAGGTTCGAACCAGCTACCCAGTGACCTTCTTGCTGTGAGGCGACAGCACTACCTACTGCGCCACTGCCTCACCCAAAATGTTCATTTATTTAATTAAAAAAATTAGGGTAATGGTTTAGCATTTAAATTTGTTTACTTGAGCCAATGAAAAGTAAATAATTTGCCTTAAACAATATATTTTTAAAGCATATTATAATACTTGCTGTACCTAGGTGGCTTTAATCACAGAGGCCAACTCAAACATAAACTCACAAATTTTATTACAAAAAAAAAAAAGTATTTTAACTAATATAACACATAGGACCCAATCATATACTTGGCACAAAAAAGCGCAAAATGCGATTTGTTGCTATTTTCAAACCAACGCAACCCTAATTTTCCCGTTTTGCACCATGTTGTTTAAATAGTAAATTCATTTGTTATCCATGTGTTAGGTGCACTGTTGGTGCATTGCTATTTTGAGGGACTAAAATGAACTGCGTAATTGACCAGTTGAAAACTGGTCTGAAGTTTAGCACAGAGTGCGTTAGTTGTGCGCCTAAATGCTTACACATTTCTTAATACACAAAGGATGTACAGCAATACACACATATCTTTACAAATAAAAAATAATTCAAGGATTAAAAATTGCAAAAATGTATATTTTCTACATAAATAAAAAAACACTGCTATCATGCCTTCTTCAACTCGGGGAACTTTTTTAGTTTATTCATGACAATTTGCTTTTTGTGTGATGTTATTATTATTAGCAGTAGTATTTATTATATGCATATTTATATTTGTTTTAATAAAAAGAAAATTTAAATTTGTTCAACTGTTGGGTTTTGGATATGTATGCATCACCATATGGAGCATAAGAATAGGACGTGTGTTTGGAAATAACCCAGTTTTTTGACCACACTTCGTTATGATTGTTTATTTTTTCATTTGCTGGAAATTAGAACTGAATTTAAAAATAGTTTGAAACAAATCTTTGAGCTTAACAAGTGAAATTAAATATGTTGGTTAATTGATGTCTTCAGTGGAGTACGTACGACACTGTTTTCTTATCCACAAAAGTAAAGGAGTAAAGTAGTGTAAAAGTAAACAAAAGAGAAAGTAAAGAGGCTGAATGGAGGAGGCTCGTTCTTTATCCTCCCTGCAGATGGTTTGTTTAACTGTTTTCTTGCTAGTGAAGCATTATGTTTTTCCCCTTAAAAGTCCACCATGTATGTAGCAAATGCACCATGGTGTGATGGAACTGACTCTTAAAGGGAATGTGAGAAGAGACTCTGATTGATTCATTAAGAGAATAAGCACTACCCTGTTAGATCTTGCTTCGCAGCAAAAACCATATTTTTCCGTCCTTAAAATAGCAAAAGTGGATTCAGACACGCCCTTAAATCTTTTGTGTCATGCACTTTAGACTTTGCGCCTAGATCGTTAAAATAAAGCCCATAAACCAACTCTAAACCTTTTTTCCATGATGCACCTGGCTATAGTTATGTGGGCTAGGTCAGTGCTGTATGAGTAACCTTAAAACTTTACATTGGTCAAAACAAATATTTTTAGTTGAGCTCTTAATCAAAAACATTTATATTTAACTATGTTTTGAACTTAAACTATATTACTTGAATAATAAAACAAATATTAAACTGAAATGAAAGATCATTTTTAATTGGATGAAGTACTGCTTGATTTTTTTTTTCAGTGTGGAAACCTAATTTACTAAACTTTTCTGTGTACTTATTTATAATTATGCAACTTTTTGATAAGCAAGGCTTGTTGTGAAATAGGGTGAAACAAAAGTGATTGTGACTTTATCTAGAAGTTTTTAATTCTGAATTTAAATGTTGCAATAGTTTGAACTTAAAAATGTAATTGCAATATATACAGTATGAAATATGTGACCCTAAATCAGCCATATACAGTATGTCATATGTCAGTTGTATAAAATCATTCCACTGATGTGGGTTTGTTAGAATATGTACAATATTGGCAGATAAACAACTAATTTTGTAAATTTGGATTCTGAGGGTTAAAAAAAATCTAAATACTAAGAAACCTTGCATTTCATATATCTAATTAAGCTCCAAGCAATACATATTAATGTGCTTAAAATACATTTTGATATGTTTATGGTGGGAATTGTCTTCATGGAACATGATCTTGACTTAATTTTGAACCATACAATGTATTTTTGATTGTATACCCATTTAGCATAAGACTGGGTTAAAAAATGTCAGACATTTACTTAAAATTATATACTTTTTCCTTGAAATGTTTGGTGAACTGTATATATACACTCACCGGCCACTTTATTACCAGTCATGTAATATCGTGTTTTACTCGAACCAGTCTGGTCATTCTCCTCTGACCTCTGGCATCAACAAGACATTTGCGCGCACAGAACTGCTGCTCACTGGATATTTTCTCTTTTTCAGACCATTCTCTGTAAACCATAAAAATGGTTGAGGAAGAAAATCCTTGTAGATCAGCGGTTTCTGAAATGCTCAGATCAGCCCATCTGGCATCAACAACCATGCCACGTTCAAAGTCACTTAAATCACTTTTCTTCCCCATTCTGATGCTCAGTTTGAACTGCAGCAGATCGTCTTGACCATGTCTACATGCCTAAATGCATTAAGTTGCTGCATTAGCTGATTAGAAATTTGCGTTAGCGAGCAGTTAGACAGTTGTACCTAATAAAGTGACTGGTGAGTGTATACATACAAATATTGAAATTCTGACCTTTTTCCCATACATTTGGATCTACATCTCACAGTTTTATCTCTTTATTTCACAATTCTAAGTACATTAAATGGCAATGAGCAGTTCTTAGAAAAAAAACAAAACACAACAAATGTTAGAATTGCGAAAAAGCATTTAGAAGTGTAAGATAAAGTCATTATTTTCTTGTTTATTTCATGTTGTAAAAACTAATTGTCATTGTTTAGTATGTTTTATCAGGAAAATGAATGTTTTTTTAAATAATAAACTTCACATTTCTCATTTTAAGTCACTTCCATTACATTCTGATTTTCCTGTTTCTCCCAGGAAATAATCCTCCTAACCAGAAATGGTTACTGTGTGACATCTAAGATAAGTAGGGCAGCATATGTCAAGTTTACAGCCCAGACAATGTTGTCCCTCATAATTTTGCATGTTTTACTTGTGCATTAGAGAGAAGCATGCCAGCGGAGCAAATTACCATGAATTAAATACTATGCAGCAACTGGTGCATGAGGGAGAGCTAAATCAGTTTATGATATGTGATCAAGCACAGCTGAGCATATCGAGCTGACATCGTCGCATGTTGATATTGGTAAAACATTTGGCGAATGGACGTGGCGCAGCGTTTTTGACATCTATTGATATAGTATTGTTTATTTAGGGTTTTATCTTTTGTGCAGTAAAGATGAAGTGTGTGTGAAGTAGCACTGCGTGGTGTTAAGATTGGGGCCATGCCAGAGCTTTTTTATTAGTGCATTACAGTAAGAAACCATGTGATCAGAAAGCTTTTGTTGTGCATTTTGAATACGCTCTAAGTTGGACTGTTGCCTTGTATTCATCGGTTCTAAAGTTAAACGTTAGGTTTTTTTACTATTAAAGCTTTGCAAACAATTACAAATACCTTCAAAATGCACAATTCTTCATTTTAAACACTGACCGAATATGCAAGATTGGCCTAGGATCGTTTTACACAGGGTTTGCGGTTGATTGCAAGGAACAATATGCACCAAGTTCGTCCACACAATGGCTGGAATTAAAATATGAACACAGAGGACGACGTAAAAGGAGTGTGAAAGACTCTATGGTACTCAGCCATTCAATTCGGCCACACAGAATCTAGAAGGTTAAAAGTCTCCCTCTGGCCTTGCAGGGTTGCTGGGAGACAAACAGCAAGGGTCCTGTCAGAGCTGGCATAATTTACCCTGCAATCAAATGCTCATATTAGCACAGCTCTTCAGCGGAGTTAAGGAGAAAACATATGGATATTTATTGTTTTCACTTGTTTCTTTCTTCATTTAGTTTGTTGATTAATTGATCTTACTTGGGTGAAAGTTATGCAGCTGAGCAAATGCACATAATAAAAACTAATACAAGGGATAAAAGCTATTACCATTTAAAATTACTTTAAAATGTACAACAGTTGCTCAGTGATCCTATATTAATAAAGCATTTGTATATGTTGCAGTTATTTCATCTAATTGATGTCAAACTAATCAGATTTAAATTGATCTAAGAAATTACACAAATAAAATTTTACTTGTAAATTTAGAAATTAGTCATTTGAATTTTTATAGTTTATTCATAAGTATGTCATTATATAACGGCTGTGTTTTTTCTTTATAATGTCCATTGGAATTAGCATAGCCTGTCATACACATATTTACAGTCTGTTTACTAGGATTAAGATGCAGTTTGGTTACAAATATTACATAACATCATTTGTATTGTTTTGCAAAAGAAAAAATAACATGAAGGACATAAAAGTGAGTACAGGATGAGAAAATGTTTTATTTTGTTGTTGGTTATTGCTTTATTTGTTATGAAAAAGGAAATTATTTTAATCAAATGAAATGTCTTACATTAATGTCTTACAATGAAATAGTTGTATGTGTTAAAACAATACCATATCAACCTTGTGTTTAATTTTTTTCATATATATATATATATATATATATATATATATATATATATATATATATATATATATATATATATATATATATATATATAGTAAAATATTATTTAGTAAAATATTATTTACTGTCATTATTTACTGTCAAAGATCAAATAAATCAGTTATTAGAAATGAGTTATACAAAGCTATTATGTTTAGAAATGTGTTAAAAATCTTCTCTACGTTAAACAGAAATTGGGGAAAAAAACGGGGCAAAAAACATATAGAACATATAGCAAAAAAAGTATATATATATATATATATATATATATATATATATATATATATATATATATATATATATATATATATATATATATATATATATATACTTTTTTGCTATATGTTTTACTATAGGCTATTCTTATATGTACATTTTTTGTTTTACTTTTTTCATGTTTCTTTTCCTTCTTTTTACCTTTTAATTTTTTTTGCTTTTTTTTTTAAATAAATACCTCATAAAATAGAGGCGTATTACTTTCAGATCAATAATGTTCTTCCTGCTCTTTACATAATACAGAGTGGACACAAAACATAGGATTGAACCAGGAAAGAGACTAATGGAGCAGGTGGTGGCCCAACACACTCTATGTAGAATCCCTGGTTAAAACCGCTAATGAAGACCTCCTTAAAGTTGTTTGAGCCACCAGGAGAAAGGGATTATCCATATTTAGTGTAGCAGTTTAGATTGGCCTCTTTTCAGTCTTGCACCCTTTGTTGAGCGGCCCCTTTGTGCTGTGACTGACAAACTCAATGTTAAGGTCTAGCCTGTTGGCTATGCATAAAAATGTAAAGTGAAAAAATGACGTTCTGAAAAAAAAAGACATTTTTCTCTACTTTATTTTGGTGACTTTGATCAATGGAGCAGAAAATCTGTTTTCATAGCCAGAGGGCTGTAAGAAAGACCTATAATAAGAGGCTGAAGCCCAGGCCAAAGTGGAGTGTGAAGCTCAGCTGGGTGTAAGCTTTGCCTCTGTGAAAAGATGCCCAAAAGAGTGGCCTGTCAACCACACAACCACACTTGTCAACTGCACTATACTCTGACCACTTCTGAAGTTTTAACCTGGGTGTAAATACCCCTCAAACCTCTACGAACATATTGACAACAGAATAATTATATATGTACTGCCAAAAATGTTGGGACATTTGTATCTAATCTACAACTAATGACATCCTAATTTTAATCCACAGGGTTTAATATGGAGTTAACCCACCCTTTACAGCTTTAACAGCTTCAGCTCTCCTGGGAAGGATTTTCACAATGTTTTGTAATGTGTTTATTGGATTTTTTCACTGTTCTTCTATAAGTGCATTTGTGAGGTGGTGTTCAGTTGGGTCGAGGTCGGGATTCTGTGCAGGCCAGTCAAATTTCCCCACACCAAACTCACTCATCATGTCTTTATGGACTGCCTTGTGCACTGATGCAAAGTCATGGGCCATCCCCAAAATTTTCCCACATATTTGGGAGCATACAATTGTCCAAAATAATTTGGTATTGGGCGACACGGTGGCTCAGTGGGTAGCACTGTTGCCTCACAGCAAGATGGCCACTGGTGCAAGCCCCGGCTGAGTCCATTGGCATTTCTCTGTGGAAGTTGCATGTTTTCCCAATGTTTGCGTGGGTTTCCTCCGGGTCCTCCTGTTTCTCCACAGTCCAAAGACATGTGCTATGGGTGAATTAGAAAAAAATTAATTGTCTGTAGTGTATGTGTGTAAATGCAAGAGTGTATGGGTGTTTCCCAGTGCTGGGTTGCGGCTGGAAAGGCATCTGCTCCATAAAAAACATATGCTGGATAAGTCGGCGGTTCATTCTGCTGGGGTGACCCCTGATTTATAAAGACTAAGCTGAAAAGAAAATGAAGAATAAGTGTTTAATTTGGTATGCTGAAGCATTAAGAGTTCCTTACACTGTAGCTAAGGGGCCAGTACCAGCCCATGAAAAAACAATCTTACACCATAATGCCCCTCTATAAACTTAACACTTGGCATAATGCCAGTAGGCTTATATAGTTTTTTTTCTGGCAACCACCAATACTTAGTCATTGGATTGGCATAAAGAAAAGTATGATTTGTCACTCCAGAGAAAACGTTTTCACTTCTCTAGAGTCCAATTGCGGCATGCGTTTGACACTCTGTGCTTGGTGATGTAAGGCTTGGATACAGATTCTCAACCATGAATGGCCACTGCAGAAATGGCCACTTCTGTCCACTATGAGCCTCAGCATGCCCTGACCCCAATCTGTGATGTTACATAGCCACTTGCTTCTGCTTTGTTATAATACCACTAACAGATGATCGTAAAATATTTGGTACTAAGAAAATTACATTACTAAATTGACTTTAATCAATGCACTGGAGCTTCTAACGGCAACCCATTCCGTCAGTGATTCACTCCACAAATAAATATGTCTACATTAATATATGATTTAAAGGTATAATTGAAATATAAAGGGTTGCCTCCTAAAATGTCAGAACCTTTCAATAGTTGCATCATGTCACACACTTTCGGCATTTGTTTGTAATGTAATTTGTTCAATTTTCTTTGCAGATAAAACAGCTAAAGGAGGAAATGGAGAAAGAGATAGTACACATTGAAGCAGCACACATGAAGGAGGTGAGTACGAGCACATGCTCAGATACGGCACAGACTCGACGCGAGTCCTGTCTGTCTCAGGATGTTTGTAGGTCTTGAACTCTTGACCAGAGAATGGTCCCTCCATTATCGCAGACATCAGTGTCCTAAAGCAAAGATGGAGGGTAAGGTGCACACGCAGTGTCTAAGTTGTATCGATTTCAGCCATGAGTCTGATTAAAGATTAACCTGTGCCAACCCTGAAATGCTGTTGATGGCTTTGAGTGATGGATGGCAGCTACTTTTCTCTTGTTTAAGTGCAGACCTTTTTTATTGAAACATTTCAAATGAAAAATGTGTATCACATATGTGGACTAACTTAAGAAATGTATTGTCTTGTACATTACCCTTGAAAGAAATGATTACTTTAAATGACTGTTCAAAGTAATGATTAGAATGATAATGATGACAATAAATATTAAATATAAAATTGTTCTAAATATAAATAATAATAAAACTGTAATTATGTAGTTTTATATTAATGTAATATTATACTATAATGTAGTTTCACTTTTAAAATGTTTTTTTTCCAGCTGGTTAATGATAGGAATAAGTCAGTCAGAAACCATCCTGCTTTAAATAGTATTTTTAAGTATTTAAAGCAACAGGTGACAGAACTGCAGTGGTGCATGCAGAGCATTATTGTGAAGCATGGACACTAACAGATTTATTGTATAAGGCACCAGTTGAATCTGTTAGCATTTTTGTTTTTCACTTGAGCTTTTTCAGTCCATGAAACATGATTGAGGGCAATTTGAACATAATGAGTTTATCCAGTCTATTACAAGGCAAAGTATCACCAAGTAATGCAAAACTGTTATTTTTAGAGTCAGAAAAGCAAGTTGAACACGTCATTTATTTTATAGATCAAGCATATTTAGTTTCGGCATAAAATACTATAGTACTTTCTATATGTCTTCTGAATTTTGTACTGAAGGTTTTTAAAGTGTTTCATAGGGTGGGCAGTGACACTTTGCATTCAAAAAGATGATTATTAATAATTAAATAATTTAAATAAAGAAATGTAATAATTTAGTCTACTATCGTGTGTTAATGATATTAATAGATTCTTTAGGTTGTATCAAGAACACTGTTGCCAGTTTTGCTGTAAATGGCCAAACTTCTTCAGTGTCTGCCATTTTGATTTTTTCTTTGGAAACTAAGTGAGGCAGTGGCGCAGTAGGTAGTGCTGTCGCCTTACAGCGAGAAGGTCGTTGGGTCGCTGGTTCGAACCTCGGCTCAGTTGGCGTTTCTGTGTGGAGTTTGCATGTTCTCCCTGCCTCTGGGTGCTCCGGTTTTCCCCACAGTCCAAAGACATGTGGTACAGGTGAATTGGGTTGGCTAAATTGTCCGTAGTGTATGAGTGTGTGTGTGAATGTGTGTGTGGATGTTTTCCAGGGATCGGTTGCGGATGGAAGGGCATCCACTGCGTAAAAACTTGCTGGATAAGTTGGCGGTTCATTCCGCTGTGGCGACCCCGGATTAATAAAGGGACTAAGCCGACAAGAAAATGGATGAAACTAACTTTTAGATTTGTGAAATTTTCACCAAATCCAGTCATAAAACTGAGTTGATAAAATGTAATAATTTTTATGATTTTAATTAACTGGACATGCTTTTTGATTACAGAAAGATAATCTAACTGCAAACAAATGGGGAAAAAGCACACTCAAATAATAAAAGATAAAAAGAGTTAAAAGAATTAAAAAGAAAAACTGATTTTGAGAAAGCTCAAGTTTTTGAAACTGTGTCAGTCCAGTTTTCAGAGTTGAAGTTGTTTAGTTTATGTCAGTTTAGTTCAAATTGCATTGCTAAAAGTCCAAACAGATGACAGGGAAAGTAATTCATAAAGTTACTTTAAATTAATTTAAAGCTCTTAAAAAAAGGCTCACATTTTTCACATTATATGTAGAAGCATGACTGATTTCAGCACTGATAACATTAGGAACTGACCACCAAGTTAGAAAGATTCCTGAAACAATAGTGTGGCTGACCCTTTATAAGAATGGCCATAGCATCATGGCTTTTTGCAAACCCTTTTAACTGGACTTATTCATGGCTTGTTAAAGCTCTTTTGGGGGGTAGTTGGATGCGGACGATGACTCTGTCAACAAGTGTACCGTATAGAGGTGGTGGAGGAGGCGTCCGGTCTGAATCCTGGCCTCAGAGGCTGGAATGTGGCATGCAGCTGACACAACACACTGACAGGCTGGAGTGGGTGATGGGGTACAGATGAATAGAAGAGGACAATAAGCCCGGTTTAAAGTCCACTTCATAAAGGGCACTCTTACAATGAGCTTGGACACTGTAGTGGCTAGTTATTATGGAAATGTGGAACTCTTATCTGTATTTTTTTTTTTATAATGCTCAAGCCTCAGTGTTAACTGGCACGTGTCTGGCCCTGTATAGACAGTGACTCAGACATAGATAAAATGCGCAAACAGTTTGATTTATGTAGCTTCGCAAACAATAATTGATAACGTCTCACTCAAATATAAAAGTCAGGATACTACTTTTATTCAGTGAGGAATATTATATGTTTAAAATTTAGGTATGTACTACTGGTCAAAAGTATGGGGTCAGTAGGATTTTTAAAAGTTTCAAAATAAGCTTCTCTGCTCACCAATGCTGCATTCATTGCACGATAAAATACCTGTTCAAAAGTAGTTTATCATTTAACTTCTAATTCTAGGCATTTTAAAGATAAATTTTCAGCTTCATTACTCATGAGTCACAGGATCCTTTAGAAATCACTCTAATGTTCATTATTATTATTATTATTATTATTATTATTATTATTAATTATAACAGTAATAAAAGCAATAATGACAGGAGTAATAATTTCATTTGAAACTCCATACAATAAAAAAGAAGTTATTTAAAATTGTAATACATATTTAACAGTTCAACAAATTTTTTACATTTAAGAAATGCCGCCTTAATGAACAGAATAATTGTCTTTAAAAAAAAACACGAAAATAAGACTGACCCCAAATTTTTGACTGGTAGTGTTACTTTTTGAGTTAAAATAACTTAATGAAAATCACAGTAAATTCCATCCATACATATATTTTCAGCTTTATAATTGAACATGACATATATTAATTTTGTAACATGTCGAAACTTTGTATTCAGGTTTTAATCCTAAATTTGGGAAAAGTCATAAAAATAAATGTAAATAAATTAATGAAAAAAAATGAAAATGCACTCACTGTTTACTCACTATCAAGGTTTCAAACCTTTAACAGTTTCTTTCTTCTGTTGCACACAAAAGCAGCTTTCTTTGTCTTTTGTGTTTAAACATACATACAAATATACATGCTTGAAACAAGTGACGGGTGAGTAAATTATGATATAATTTTTATTTTTGTGTGAGCTTACGATTCAAGTAATATTTCTGTCAACTCAAAAAACAAAATAAAGCGCTACAAAAATAATCCAACTCTCAAAGAATCCACAAATAAATTACAAAAATGCACAAAATTACAACTATTTTCTAACATTGTTAATGTTAAAACATGATTGATGAGACTTAAAATTAGCATATCAAAATGATTCTGGAGGATCATGTGACACTAAACAGATTGCTAAAAAATCTGCTTTGCCATCCCAGGAATAAATTGCATTTGAAAATGTATTAAAGTTGGAAATGCTTTATAATGATATTTCAGAATATTACACTTACTGCATTTTGATCATAAATGCAAATGTAAAAAATTTTAAAAATCTTGACCAACTTCAGCATTTTGAGAAAAAAAAAAATCTGTTTGTTCATAATGTGCTTTTCTCAGACCCAAATCGCTTACAAAACAGTAAAAACAACAAAGCACAATAAAACAATAAAGAAATAGTGAGAATAAAAAAGATATTACAAATTAAAAACAGTTCTAAAAAGATGAGTTTTAAGTAGCTTCTTAAACCAGTCCAGGGAACCAGCATTCCTAAATTTGTGGGAAGAGCATTCCATAGTTTGAGTGCATGGTAAGAGAATGGCCTACCTGCCATGTTGCTGAGTTATACCTGTATATATGCAATGTACCAAAACTTCCAAAACTGTAAATTTGTGTCAGACAGTAAGTGAAAGTGTAACACACCTTCATAATTGTCTGTTCTCAGTGTAAAGCACCACACTAAGACTTACTCAACTCACCATCATCCTGTCACAAATCAACACCTACTCCTTTTTTTTGCACACAATGGCTTTTTGAACAAACCGGCAAGGAAACTTTCTTTCTCCCATTCTTTTTTTTCTTTGGTCATGATGAAAGAAAAAGGGTGGACTGACATCCTCTCTGTGTTGGGTTAGACTAACAACACACTCGGCACCCACTCTTACTAACAGAGACTTAAAAAGGGACTCCCACGTTCTGTTAGGCCTTTTTGGGGGAACACGGGTGGAAAAGTGGATGTCCGAGCTGACCTGAGGTGACCTGACCTTCACACTGCTCTGAACGTACGCACTCAATCAGCCAACATGACATTCCTCAAAGCTGTGTCAGGCCTTGATTGGACATGCCGCACAAAGTGGACATTTGGTGGTAAAATGACCCTTTGTGAGCCACCGATTGATATAATGACTCTCAGAATATGGCCCTCCATTTAAATCTCCATTGGGAAAAAAAACAGATAAAGCTTCAAAGCCATTGCTTTTCTTCTCAACTGAGGTGGACACGCACATGAAACGTGGTGCTGGATTTAATGGGTAGTTTTCCCCAAAATGAACATTCCGTCAACATTTATACTCTTTATCCTGCTTTAAAAGAGCCATCCTGTGTGAAGCGTGAAATCATGTTTTTTTTAGAACTTTAAAATGTACACAAAATCGGGTCCATTGAATGTCTAAAAAGTTACATTTTGGAATTGATGATTTTGTGAAGATTCATCTGCTCTGAATTGAATATTCTTGGTGACACTTTACAAAAAGGTTCCTTGTTAATAAACACACAGTGTTGTGTTTTTATTTATGATTGTGTTTATTTATGTAGCACTGTGGTCCTGTGAGGCCAACATTTCATTTCACTTTGTTCACACATGTAGCAAAATGACTATAAAGTCTTGACTTGACAATGTATTCACTGACATAAACAAACTATGAACATTAGATTTATTAAACTTTTATTCATCTTTGTTAACGCTAGTTGATGAAAATACATTTATTGTTAGTTTTTGTTTACTCGCAGTACATTCATTTTAACAAGCACAACTTTAGATTTTATTAATTCAATCATTTTCCTTTGGCTTAGTTTCTATTTCTGCCACAGTGGAAGGAACCACCTACTATTCCAGAATTTGTTTAACGCAGCGATTCCCTTATAGCGTAATCCAGTATTGGGAAACACCATACACAAATTTTCACACATTCACACACACTGTTGTACACTACTGACAATTTTCATTCAGTTATTTTCCTTCGGCCTAGTCCCTTTATTCATCTGGGTTCCCCACAGTGGAATGAACTGTCAACTTATCCAGCATATGTTTTACATAGCAGATGCCCTTTCAGCTGCAACCCAGTACTGGTACACTCAAACACTACTGCCAATTTAGTTTATTCTTCTCACATGTCTTTGGATTGTGGAGGAAAACGGAGCATGAACATGGGGAGAACATTCAAACTCCACACAGAAATGCCAACTAGCTCAGCCGGGACTCAAACCAACGGCTTTCTTGCTGTGAGGCGACAGTGCTTACCACTGAGTCATTGTGCCGTCCCATTAGATTTTAGTAATACATCAATAAATGCTGATTTTTGAATATAAATCCTGCACAAGTATTGCTTATTCTTAGTTTATGTTAGTAAATAAATTAGCTAACATTAATAAACAAAGCCTTATCGTAAAGCGTGACCACATTCATTGACAAAAAGTTGTTTAGAATTAAAAAATATTATGAAACTATAAAAGAAAAAAGGTAAACCTTTACAATAAGGTTCATTAGTTAATGCATTTACTAACATGAACTAATCATGAACAACACTTGTACAGCATTTATTAATCATAATTGAACATTTACTAATGCATTATTAACATTCAAGTCCATGCTTGTTAACATTAGTTAATGCACCATGAGTTAACATGAACTGACAATGAACTACTGTATTTTCATTAACTAATGTTTATTAGCATGAATATATACTGTAATAAATGTATTGTTCAATGTTTGTTCATGTTAATAAATGCATTACTTAACATTAACTAATGAACTTTATTGTAAAGTGTGACCAGAAAAAAATATATAATTGTAAAAACAGAAAACACTGACACATTTCTCAAAATATATTGTTTGTGCATGTTTCATGGAAGGGTACTTGTTATCAATCGAAGGCGGTTAGAGATTATGCCACCTCTATGTTTACATTGACATTGTTAGATTCTGTTGGGATAAATTTAATTTCATTGATGATCCTAAACATGTTGTTTACATCCATCCTTCTGATCTAATGGAGATGAAGAGTAAATTAATTTTATACCTGTTTATTATACCTCTACTTATAGCTGTATTCGTCCATCAGTAAAAATGCAAACCTTCCCTCTAATAAAATAAAGCATCTAGGCATGAATGTCCAAAACTAGGACAAGTGGAACAACCTTGTCCTGCACAACGGAGACGTTCAGTTTGAGTTTTTAATCTGATTTAGTGTACATGTCATATTATACAAAGCAAAAGGTTTAAAGCACATTTTATTTGTACTCCTGACATACAAATACTACAGTAAAGCATCATTATAATTTTAGGATGTGTTTGTGGGATGTGTTTCTCTTCTTATAAGAAAGCTGCCACTGAAAAGAAGCTTGAGAAGCTGAAGAAGGCGGAACTTACAACCATGGAGGTAGTCTTCAATTTGCTAAAATAAAATCGTACATCTATGAATAAACTTGAAGGAATTTCTGTTTTTCTTTCAGCTTGTTGGGGATACAGAGCTGGCTCTTAAAATAAGAGAATTTAAAAAGGCTGAATCATTGCAGAAAAAGGAGATTGAAAGGTATTTAAAAAAACTTAAAGGAAAAAATTAAGACACTGCAGGTGAATAGGGTAAAAATATATAGCTATCATCATACTTCACAAGTCAATTGATTGCATTAAGAGTTGCAAATATATATTGTAACTATGAACAAGTATTACAAATACAATGTATGATATGTGCTTGCATTTCTAGTACAAAAAAAAAAGAAAATTGTCAGCTTCAAAATTCTTGATACATTTTTAGTACAGTCAAAGGATCAACAGAGGACATTTTGGGTACCTGTTTTGATCACTCACTTTTACTAGAATAAAATTATGTATTTAATAAGGTAGATTGTGTGTGAATATATTCTTCAGTTTATATTTTATTCTTTTTATAATAATACTATTTTACTAATGATTTGTTGTTGTTGTTATTTTTTCAATTAAATTTAAACCTGTTTTAATATTTCTTTTTAAAATAAGTTTAATTATTGTTTTTTCTATTTCTTATATTTATTTTGTGATTATTGTATGATTCTTTTAATCCCATTGTTGATTTAAAGTACTTTGAATTATCATTGTGTATGAAATGTGCTAAATAAATAAACTTACCAGGAAATTTTCAGTATTCACATTTAAATAAAACTTTAACGTTTGGTGTATTTAAGTGCTGCTGGAGTGAATATTAAAGGGCACCTACTTTATCCCTTTTTGAGATCTAAGATAAGTCTTTTGTGTTTCCAAAATGTGTCTGTAAAGTTTCAGCTCAAAACACCCATTAGATTATTTAATATACCTTTCAGAAGTTTGGAACTTTCTGCTCTGAACACAATGTAGCGGTTTTTGTTGCCTGTGCCTTTACTGCTAGCTCTCCCCACCCACGGTTCCCACATGCCCACATGTCAGAGTGTGCCTTAATCTGTACCTCAGCTGCCTCAGATAAACAGCACAGTGACAGACATGAAGGAAGCAGATCTCGTGTAACCTTTGTGAGAAATACTACAGTAAGAACTTTACCAATGATTTTTTGATGTATTTGTTGTGGAGTTAATTTAAGCCCTTTCGATGAGTCACACACAATGTCGTTACAAAGTTCACGCACACACACAGACACAAAGACACACACACACAGCACGTGCGTTTAACTTTGCACTGCAAATGTGACAGGATACAGATTAATATCCACTACTGTATGGATATCTCTTATGTTAATTTACAAAATAAACCTGATTTAACGTCCACAAACTGGTATTAAAGTGCCCTTTTTAAAACTTCACTGACACGCGGCTGTGGTGATGGTAAAATCGCTATAATTCATTACAAACATGCACTGTTATAAAAATGTTTTAAACTTGTAAAACTCATTCTTGATCACATTTGTTGCTGATTGATGATCACAGAGAGCTGAACAGATCTTTTAATCCTGGTTGCTTTGTGCACGTCCTGTCTTGTTGATGTGATTGCACACGCTACTAAGGAGGCATGTTAATATGCAGCTGTCGATCAATTCGATGGGCAGGGAAACCGCACTCCTACGTTATGTTGAGGTGGGCCTTAAACCGGGGCGGAATTGCATCCTATTTACTATTTTAATGTCAGGAATTTTTTAAAAAGAGACTTACTGTGTTTCTATCACCTTAATATGACTGTAGACACATTATACCTACACACAGTTCTGTCCAAACAGCTTCCAAAAATGATTTTCATCATAGATGTCCATTGTAATTAGAATCTACAGGCATAAAAAAAAAAAAAATCAAATGTGACAAAAAAAAAAGTGTGTTTTGTATGTTTTCTTTACATTAGAATAGAACAAAACACCTTATTAAAAGCCAAAAGGCATAGGATATGGACAGGTGCATTAAAAAACAAAACATTTCTCTGCAGTGTCTTGCTGTAAAACAGAATAATCCCTCAGTACATGTGTGTTTCACTTCTTCATTCTAATTGTTTCTTTATTTTATCAGGCTCAATAAGCAGTTGTGCATGTCCAATCAGGTGTGGGAGAAGAAATTTGAGATTTTAACACAAAAGTACTGTATACAACACACACTTTTATTGCTCCAAATGTTTCATTATATGCTCAAAGAAGTCTTCTATCTTGATTTTTTTTCTTCTTCAAGTTTTCATGCCATCAAGGACGAGATGTTTTTAAGGCAGACACTGCAGCGTCAGGAAGCCATTCTGCACAATGCTTCAGTCAGCTTAATGGTCAGTGGCACCTCCAACAACGCTTCAGTTTTGTTCACTTTTAATATACACTGTCTGCCATGATATTTACACCAGACATGTTGTTTTCATCATCAAAGCCACTCTAAAAGGGTGGACAGGAGCTTTAATCATGTAACCCTTAATGAAATGTGCACCTGTGCCCTGTCCCACACACACACATACAGCACATATACAGTAGAGTTTATACAGCACAGACTTTAACAGGTGCACGCCCATTAAACCCCTCATCTCTGGCCTCAATTGCTGAAGGCTAATGAATATGCATAAGTTTTGTTTTTGTTTTGCTCTGCACCCCACACCCCCTTTTAGAAGACTCGGTTCACCTCGTTGAGGCCTGTCTGTGCTGGATGCCATTTATTGCACAGAATACAAAGATGACAATGTCTTAATGTGCACACTTTTTGAAATTCTGGTCACACTTTATTTTAATGTGCAGTTTACGCTATTAACAAACCATTAACTAAGGCCGTTAACCTAATAAAATATGATTTAGCTGTTTATTAATTGTTAGTAAGGTAGTAGCTGGGTTCAGGGATGTAGAATTCTTTGAGTACTAAAAATGTTAATGTCTTAATAATAAGCAGGTAATAAGCTGGTAGTTAATATTGTGAATTGTGACTACCTAAAGTGTTACTGAAATTCTTTGTTATTTTTGTAGTATGTAGATTTCTGTTTAAAAGGTCAGTAAGACTTTTTATTGCTTTTGAAAGTAGTTTCATCTAATTTACCGAGGCTTTATTTAATCACAATTGCTGTAAAAATACAGTTTTCATATATTTAAATTGTAGTTGAATCATGTGATGTCAAGCCAAATTTTCAGCACTCATTATTTCAGTGCATTGATGTTATGTAATCCTAACAGGGTTTCTGTGGGATCTGAATAAGTCTTAAAATGTCTTAAATCCCAAAATCTAAATTTTAGGCCTTAAAAAGTCTTAAATGTAATTAAATATTTTGTTGTTGGTCATCTAATTTTTTTTAAACAAGTCTTAATTTTCCTTTGTTGTTAATGTATAGCTAACTAATCTGGCCAAAACTTTTAAACGTTTTATAACTTTTAAAGTATTTGTTCATTTTTTTAATTTAAAAGAAAGTTTATGTGGGAAAAAACGTGTATGGATACAAGTAGAGCTCGCTTGTTTTTACACAATATTTAAAATATTTTGCTAAGAAATATCTAAAATATATATTTACTATTATTATTAATTTATTATTGTATTATGAAATGTATTACATTGAACTTTTTTTGATAGGGCAAATAATCTTTTTCATCTGGGCCATTTAAAAAGTTCCTTAGTCTTTAGCCTTTTATGAGTCTAAAATTTCATTAATAATGGTTTTAAATATGTCTTAAAAGGTCTTAAATTTAACTTGGTGAAACCTGCAGAAACCCTGCTTACTCAAAACATTCTAATATGCTGATTTGATAATTCTTGTTGAAAATTATATTTTTTTTTAGACAAAAAAAAACTTATAGTGTGAACTCTGTTTTTTATTTTATTTTTTTACAGTTATTATTACATTAGTTTCCTGTATCTATGCTAACTTAAAAAATACATAAAACTTAATTTGTATTAAAGGTTTATTGCCATTGGTCTTTAAAGGTTGATTATTGAAGAACAGCTGATGATCAGAGCCAATTAAATCATGTAAATCAAAAGAGGATTAAAAAACAAGGATGTAAAAGTACCTTTAAACTAGGAGACAATGACAAAACTAGTCTGAGGGGTCTGTTCAGGTATATTTTACTATGTAAAAATAATCTGATTAGGCTGACATAGCAAGTGGATTTCAGTAAATGTAAATATGGGATTGGACCTCAGCAAATGTAAATGTGACATAATAACACAAAGCCCCAGTGGGCCAAAGTGTTGGAGATAGGCAATCATTTAAGCTGAACATGTCATTTTCAAAAAACAGAAAGTCAAACAAGTTTGAAGGGTGAGTAAATGATCACAGATTTGAACTTTTTGGGGTGAACTATCTCTTTAAGGGATTCCCAGCAGGTACCTTAATGTCATCAAAAACACGTCAAAGATGAAAATCGATTTGTTGTCAAATTGACATTCACACATTGATTCCCCCTTGACCACCAATGTAATGATGCAAAAAATATAAAAATAGAAAAAGAAAAGTTTTATTCATCTGAAAGCTTCAATTCCAAATTTACATTTAATTTTCTATTCCAATTTAATAACATCGAATTGACATCTTGCAATTGTGTCAAAAACACATAAAAAATTGATTACAGGACAATCCTGTACTGATTATAACCTCTTGTTGAAGTCTTTTCTTTTTTCTCTTGCAGATGGATGCTCCATGCTCGCCACTGAAGAGTCCTGCAGATGGTGCTTTTAAAAGTCTGAGATACAGCACGGTGGCACCTCTGGTAAACAAGCTTACTGTTCAAACTATTCTGCTTTTGGTGTGATGGACATTCCAGCTTACATATCCCTCTGCTGTAAAGCCACGTATAGGTGCTAGACACCAACACAAGAGGAACCACAGTGCACAGAGGGAAAGAAGGGCAGATGTTCTCCCTGGCTTAGGTTAGTGTATTTTCACCTGAAACAGATAACATTGACAAAATGAATGAAAGAGCAAGATTAACTAGGTTAATTGTGGTATCGCATTAAAGGAACACTATAGATCTTTTTGAAATATGCACATTTTACAATTCCCCTATTTAATCAGTTAAGTTTTACCATTTTTGAATCCATTCAGCCTCTTAGCCTAGCTTAGCATAAATCATTGAATCAGATTAGACCATTAGCATCTCGCTCAAAAATCAATCAACAATCAAGAGTTTTGATAATTTTCCAATTTAAAGCTTGAGTTTTCTGTAGTTACATCTTGCACTAAGACTGACAGAAAATTAAATGTTGCTTTTATCTAGGCTGCTATATGTAGGAACTATACTCTTATTCTGGTGCAATAATCAAGGAACTTTGCTGCTGCACCATGCTGCTGCAGGTGAGACAGTATTATGCAGCACCCGAAAATAGTCCCCAGCACCAAGCCCTACAATTGCACCACCAGTTACAATTTGCATAACATCATTGCACTTGCTGCAGCCTTGGTATGGCAGAAAAGTTCCTGTTATTACATTGGAACAAGAGTGTAGTTACTAGCCATAATGTCCTATAAAATAGCAACTTTTCATTTTCTGTAGGTCTATGATGTACCTACAGACGAGTTAAGTTTAAATAACACAATTATCAAAACTCTTTTTTGAAATTTTTGAGTTAGATGCTAATGGTCTAATCAGATTCAATTATTTATGCTAAGCTAAGCTAAAAGTGCTTCCGTCAGACCCGGAGATCAGCTGAATAAATTCAAAAATAGTAAAACTGAACTGTTTAACTTTAGGGGAGTAGTAAAATATGCCTATTTTCAAATAAAGTGTGTCAATGTTCCTTTAACACATGTCTAAAAAGTTCCACTTAAAGTTTATGGAGTGTTTAAAGATATTGATTTGACTCTGAAAGGCTGCCTTGTGCGCTATTATCATATTAGCAATGACACATGAGGAGCAAGAATGAGAAATGATGGAGAGAGTCGTCTTGCCTCAGCTACTTTTTAATCTCTCTTTTGCCTATTATTGACTTTCTGATGATTGGGATCTGGGTTAATGAGCTTAGCAGGCATGACTTGGCTAGATAACAGACAGACTTAATACCCTCTGTCAATATGGAAGCTCTCAGACACAAATATCGGATGCACAGAAGCGAACTAATCAATCTGGCCAGATTACACCAGTGTGTGTGGACCCACAGAAATGCATCATTGCTTTCGTATTAGTTATTTTATTACATTTGTTGTGATTTTTTTTCTTGTATTTATACACTTTGAATTAATGTGATATTGTAATGTATTCATGCACTTATGCGCTTGAAAGTTAGATTTAATGTTTAAAATTATTTAGTTATTTCAATCTGTCGTGGATAGTAGATTGAAGTAGATTGGGTGTGATATTGTAACATACTGTAAATGCACTTATATATAAACTATATCTAAGAGTTTAGATTATTTTTAATTTTAATTATATTCACAATTTCATGTTTGGGCAAGAATTCACACTTGCATTTTGCAAAGATGCGTTGAATTAACCAAACGTGACAAAAAAAATTTATATATATATATATATATATATATATATATATATATATATATATATATATATATATATATATATATATATATATATATAAAGTTAGTTTCACTTAAACAAATCTTTAAAATGTGACATATTTTTCACAAATATATTATTATAGATTGTTTTCAGAATTGAAAATATATAAAAAAAAATTCTTGAGTTGCTGAAAATTTTTTGCCATCACAGGATTTTAAAATAGAATATTTTATGTAATATATTTATTATAATTTTGATCAATGTAAATATTTAACAAATCTTACAGATTTAAAATGTAATATGTATTAATAATAACATAATAATGGTTTTATTATTGTATACATAATAAAATCATCAATTATTCATTTATTCATTTATTTATTCTCTTTTCGGCTTAGTCTCTTTTTTCATTAGGGGATGCCACAGCGCAATGAACCGCCAACTTATCCAGCATATATTTTACGCAGCGGATGCCCTTCCTGCTGCAACCCAGTACTGGGAAACACCTATACACTCTTATTCATACAAGTACACTACGAAAAATTTAGCTTACCCAATTCAACTATAGCACGTCTATGGACTTGAGAGGAAACTACCCACTGCGCCACCACACCGCCTCATCAATAATGAAATAAATAATAATTTAATATAAAATATACAATTTTTTCATTTTATTATAAAATATTATATATATATATATATATATATATATATATATATATATATATATATATATATATATATATATATATATATATATATAATATTATATATATTATATGTAGACAATATGTCTAAGTAGACACATCATGTCTTACACCCTCTGTATACGAGAGCCCACTGTAAAAAACTGTGTACAAGCATCTTGGTCTGTGGATAGAAATGTCTACAGCCATTGCCACTCTAGTAGTTTATAGTGGGTCACTGGTGCTCTGTCCAGAGGGCCTGGCCAGTGACCTCTACAACTGCTGGCTGGCCCTTAACTAAACCACAGGAATCTGCTCCATACATCACCACTGACACCCAATAATTGAGACACTGGAGATAAGGCTCTGGCTACTGAGGGTCTTGACACTTAGAAAGAGTTGGCAAACATTGTTGTCACACAGCAGATTATGTTTATTCAGTGTGTCACCAAACTAAGATGGTGTGAATAATTTCAAGCCTTTATGGCAAACCACATTTACAAGCTTGTATTTGGACGTCTGAGCCAAGCTAAGGCTGCCCTGTCTGTTTGTCTGTTAGCCGAGCTTCGTTTATATGATTAATTAGATTTGATGACATAATGTTTGATAAGGAAAAATTCACAATTTAAAAATAAAAATCATATGCTGTTCACTATAATGATGAAAGTGTACTTCTAGAAATCATTCTAGATATAAACGAATAGCAGATTGCACTTAGCATAGAAATTATATAATCAAAATCATATTCCATATTAAGAGCCAATCAGAATCCATCCTGCTTTAATAAGCACAAATATTTAAAGCACAAAATGCTAGTGCATGCTTTTAATTAAAGAAAATAAAAAACATTGTGGTGCATACATTAATAAAGTTAGTGTTGTAGTTAAGTTTTTGTTATTGGTGTGAACAGGCCTTAAGTAGCTATTAAACCTTTTAACCAATTAACAATAACACTGTGTTTTTATGAGCATTGTAGTTTACCTCTAAGATCGCTTGAGATCTTAAATGTAAGTTGATTGAGGCTTTGCTAATTGTCAAGGTTTTATTGCTAAACTGTTAAAAAATTATTTGTATTGTCAGTAATCTTTGGAAAACAGTTAGGCAGATAATAGAATTAGGTTTTGTTCGCTCTTGCACAATTAACCGAAAACTCTGGTAATAAAGAAAACTGTTGCTTCATCCTTCTTAGTTTCATTTTTAGTTCTCACCAAAGATGCCTCTGTTACAATAACTTAAAACAGCTGAAGTGGAGCAAACTATTACAAACAAACTTCGAAAGATTAATAAATGTAAACACATTTTATGATCATATAATCTAAGCATATTAACTCTATGGATAAATTATACATTTTAAAATAAATTCCTACAACATTAATAGTAATTTAAATATCATTTTTTATTTGTGGCATTATAATGACATATAAATTGCATGTTTGATTTGTTTAAAAGTATTTTTTATTATATTATACGTAAACTTTATATATACAACTTTATTATAGTTATTTTCGTTGGTGTGAAAGCAGCATGTAAAAAAAAAGACTGAAATGTTCCCTTTTTAATATGGCAAGCGCATGGCTTCAAAGTCATTCGGCAAATGATCAAAAGAAGAGGGGACAAGACAGCTCGGACACAACCATAATAAATTTAGTTTTTCTTTTTCCCCTTTTTGTTCATGAATACGTCTGGCCCATATGCTTTTTCTGCAGATCTATTTGAAAGAGGCATTTACAAACCCAGGCCCACCACATTAAACTCTATAACAATCTTCATTCATGGTAACTTATCAGACTCAATTAATCAACCTCAACAATGGCAATTCTGATGTGTTCAAGCAACCCGAAAGGCCTAGGTCAACACTAGGGCAGTCCCAAGCTTGCCTTTTTTTCTGCACTTAAAAATTCATGTTTTTATGATTGACTTTTTTTTATTACCTTATATTTAGACTAAACGTTAAAAGAAGTTAAGAAATAGACATATTTAAAGAAAACAACATTCAAAACGAGCTTTCTGTTTTTCTTTTCTTTCTTTCTCTAAAAGGCTACAAAGCCTCTCCGTTGATAAAAAGCCTCTCAGTCAGTCTCAAAGGAGCATGTCTTCTCTGCTGCAATGTGAATGGTATTGTTATGGCTATTCCAGTGGGCTGAAAAGGGGTAACCACTGGTTTGATTCGGTTACACGGTGTGGTTAAGTTCTCCCTCCCACCGCCTTGGTGTCTATGGAGGGTCCGTGACCTGTTTTGAATCGGCCAGGGAAATGTCATGTTGCCCCTCCCATGGGCAGTACTCGCATTCACTTGATTGGTAGAAAAAATGACTTGGGTTGGTTAAAAACCCACAGTTTCTGCATCGCAATTTATAGATGCCCGAATATCAATGAAATGTTTGATTTACTGGTGATATTCAGGTATATCTGACAGGTAGTACCAGCCAAACATGTTTGCTTAAGTGTTAAAAAATAAATAATTATATTTTTGATTTACTTTGAGGGTTTTTGCTAAAAGAATTGTTTTATCTCATTTAATTGCAGATTCCCTGGTGACTCTCCCTGATGAGGAAGATGATGAAGTATTAATTTGAGTTGTTCCTTATAAACAGACAACTGCGTTAAGTTAAAATATCACAGCAATTAGAGGTTTTGAATCAAAATTTATAATTGAAACATAAATGGCAAAGTTTGTATATGATGGTATCATACTGTAGTTTTGTATTAGCTTAAACATTCTAGGAGCCACTGAAAGCAATTACGTGATCTAATAATGAGATTTAAATAGCAGTAACAATGCCACGCACACAAAAATAAAAGCAGTGAGAAAACAGCCGTAATGAAAGCATATGACAATATTAATATGCATATGGAGTCAATTAAAAATCTAATTTTACTCATTTTCATTAAAGAAATTCTGTAAAAATCTGTAAAAATTGCTTTTTTTTTACTTTTAATGTTGAAAATTCAACTCTGAAGTTTAACAATGTGACCTTTATTGACATTTTTAGTGGTTTGAAACAGTATGTTGTATAATGAGTAGAATATATAGAAATCCTGGATGCTTGAAGTTAATAACAAAAACAAAAAAAAACACTGGCAGTTTATTACCATTTTTTAATTTACTGTAATTTACAAGAACAACCCAGTCAAAAGATAACTTCAAACTATTTAAGATGTCAATGAATTTGACTTTGTATCTTTTCAACACCAAAAGGAAAGATCCTATAATCCAAAAACAATAAAAAATAAATAAAATTATTAAAGTATTCATTTATTTACATGTTTTATTAATAGTTTAATAAAATAAATTTAAGACTATTTAAGACTAGTTTGAATTAATCATTTGCACATTGACTTTAAAGTACAAGATTTTTTTTTTGTTAAAACTCTTTTGATGCTTAGCCAGCAGCTAGCTCTCTGCAACTCTCACATGGTCACCCACTGAAGCTAATCAAGGCTGCACCCGGTCAGTACCAGGATGGGAGACCACATGGGAAAGCTAAGTTGCTGTCTGAAATGGATAACTTTAAGATAACTCTCGGTGGTCATTAAAAATCTCAGGATGTCCTTTGAAAAGAATAGGGTAATTTTCCAAATTTGCCCACTGTCCTCTGTCCATCATGGCCTAACCATCTTTCATATCATAATTGGCTACATCACTCTGTCTTCTCTCTACCAATCAGCTGGTGTGTGGTGTGCGGTCTTTTTTCAACACATTTCTAAACATAATTAAAAAAATAAGTAGTTTTAACAACTCATTTCTAATAATGTATTTAATTTATCTAATGATGACAGTAAATTATATTTTACTAGTTATTCTTTATTTTTATTATTTTTCAAGACACTTCTATAGCTTAATATGACATTTAAAGGCTTAACAAGGTTAATTAGGTATAGGCACGTTTGGGTCATTAAGCAAGTTATTGTATAATGATGGTTTGTTCTGTAGACTATCGAAAAAATATATAGCTTAAAGGGGCTAATAATTTTGACCTCAAAATGTTTAAAAAAACCTGCTTTTACTCTAGCCGAAATAAAACAAATAAGACTTTCTCCAGAAAAAAAAAATATTATCAGACATACAGTGAAATTTTAAACATAATTTGGGAAATTTATGAGGGGAATTCTGACTTTGACAGTAACAGAAAAGGTAAAGAAGCTAATTTTTGCAAACAATAATCTTGGAAGTCTAGGAAGGTTTTTTTATTTTTATTTAGATGTTGTTATAAACTGTTCACATGTTGGAAATTGAATAGTGAATTTAACATTAAAATTTTATATATCCCTTTTAATTATTTTAAAGAAAGAAATGCATGTTTAGATAGAGTTCACAGTTATTATTCTTAAGGATGCCAATCTGTATCAATTGTTCTCACTAATAAAGCATTTGAACAACAATTTTCACTTCATAAATTTGAACAATAGTCATTTGCCCAGTGAAGATGTCACATGCACTGTGCAGTGTGTTTGAACTTGCTTGGCATGTCTTCAAGAGAAAAAAAAAACTTCAAATCTCTTTAAGTAAATTCATTAGATTTCTCCCACACAGAGCTCCCATTAAGAGAAAACAAAGGCTATCGTGACTCTAACTGACTGTAATTGACTGTGCAGTGAATTGGCTCAGTCTACTGCAGCTCTCTAGCTTGAATGCTGCTGGAGAGCTGCAGACATGAGTAACTGTATGCATTCTTCTGCCACAGTAAAGAGTGCTCCAAGAATGGTCTTTAGCTTTCCGCATGCCGCATACAGCACAAAACCAGCGGAATGCACAGCTTTGGAGGCCATCTCAATGGCTGTGAAGCCGAACAATAAGATCTTGGCTCTCAAACCCATTTCATTCTTTAGTCTTGCTCTGCCCCCAACGCTTTCACTTTCTTCACACTGTACAGAAGAAAAAAAATCACTGCCCGCTATACTTTTGCATTGTGCTTGCTTAAAGTTTTTTGCGAGTTAGTTAAACAGTATCATTGACCTTCTAAATCTCTAGAACAGAGTGTTTTTGGCTGGTAGCTGCAGTTTTTGTGTGTAAACAGTGGCAGTCCCTCTTTTGGAAACCCCTGTGGAGCTGTTCTCCAAACACTAGTCTCACCAGACCCCACTGACCCCTCCGGGACAGGCTTAGAATCAATTACCAATTTCTCCTTTAACTATCTGTCATGTACTACGGATGGTTATTGGGTTATGACTTGATCAGGCTGATCACTGCGCTCTGACCCTTTTTTCAGGGATTATGTGATTATGGCCTAATTCCTTGTAATCTACTGCTAACTGGTCCATTGCCAGAGTCACAAAACAACTTTTCCATACTGCTGTGCTTCTGAACAGACCAGCATGGTCCAAAGTGCTTGCAGCCCAGTTACCATAGAAACTACTATAAGATGTCAGATATATATCATTAGCTAAAACAATCCCAGGAGGGGGTATCGCACTAAAGACGTTTGCTACTTTCACAGGGTTTCAGGTTGTAAAGCAACAAAGTGGAATTTTAGCCCAACTCCAGAAATTAATTAGTTTCATTAGTCGGTGGATAAATGGCAATGGCTGGTGTGTTGGATTCCAGCAGAGATTCACCATAGAGGGTTAATGGGAGTCTGGCCTGGAAGCTTTCCCAGCTCTGGCCCAAGGCCATTTCAGCCAATCACTCTAAACTTGTGGTCAAATTTTATGCCTCTGCCACAGCTAAAAGTATATTTAGAGAATCAAAGGTGAATGGGTTTGCCACGGGTACTTGCTTGCTTAAAATAAAATGTAAACAATAAACCATATTTTCAAAATGTATTTTTAAAGTGATAGTTTATCCAAAAATGAAAAATACATTTTTAATGTACTCACACTGCACCTGTTCCAGATTTATTTAAATTTGTGTGTGTGCTTGTGTTGAACACAAAGTAAGATATTTTGAATAATGTTGTAAACCAGTAGCCGAAATCAACCATTTACAAAAAATCTTCAAAATATCTTCAGCAACAGCAACGGTTTTGGAACCACTTGCATGAATGTTATTTCATTTATTTATTTATTTATTTATTTATTCTCTACATATTTTCAAAATGTATTTTTAAAGTGATAGTTTTTCCAAAAATAAAAAATAATTTCTTCATTTACGCATGTTCCACCTGTTCCAGACTTATTTGAATTTGTGTGTGCATGTAATGAACACAAAGTAAGTTATTTTATAATGTTGTTAACCAGTAGCCAAAGTCAATAATTACCATTTACCAATAAATCTTCAAAATATCTTCTTTTGTGCTCAACAACACAAGTTTTAAAAACCTCTCGCATAAATGTTAATTTTTGGGTGAACGGTCCCTTTATTTATTTGTTTATTTATTTATTCGCTTACGAATATAGAAAGTCAAGATTTCTATATAGTTGTTTAGCATTATTTATTGAAACTAATACTGTGTGTGTGTGTGTGTGTGTGTGTGTGTGTGTGTGTGTGTGTGTGTGTGTGTGTGTGTGTGTGTGTGTGTGTGTGTGTGTGTGTTACAGCTGCATTTGTGTTACAAATCCCTCCCCGCTGAGAAATGTTTATAATAGGGAGAAATCAGTTGGACAGCAGTGAGGTTCATGCCAGCGAACAACTGAAAGGTCTGTTTCATAGATTCCCTTTTGTGAATATTAAAACGAGACCTGGTGAAAAATGATGCATGCTTTTACACTTTAGAAACCTGGCAACTAGGGGAAAAACCCTCTCAAGTCCATCCTGTCGAACAAAAGGCGCTCGACGCATTGAGCTAAGATGCAACGAGTTCTGCGTCCCGGGCACATGACGTGCATCATGGAAACATATTGTATCGAAATCGTTTGTGGGAGAAAACCGGGGATGAAAAAGAATGGGGCGCTTTGATCCGCGCCCTGGGGTCCCGAGCTCCCCGAGTGCGCGCAGACTGACTGCAAGGCCTTATTCACTTTCAGATAGACACACTTACAAACGCTACTGAATGAAATTAGCATATTTGTAATTTATCACATTTTAGCCCGACTTTTCTGTCTCTTTGCGGAAGGTGGAAGTCTGAATAAAAAAGTGGATCAATTATCAACGCGAAGCTGTTCCCTTCTCATAGCAGAATGCTGTAGTTTGGGAATTACAAAAAACTAGCTGCTGTTAGGGTAAAAAAGAAAACTTGAAAAAATGAAAAGGTTGAACCAACTGAATTTATAATAGATTTTTATTTTTTTAGCTGAAAATATTTGCATAAACAAAGGTTTATCCTTAAGTGATGTCAGAAAGCTGTGCTTTTCCCCATCACCAATATTATTTCTGAAAATTCTGAAAATACAACCATCCTACTTCCATGGTTAAGTCCAATATGCAATATGTAGCACTCTGTCGAGTCTTGTTGCAAGTTTGCTTAAGCTCAACCAGCCTACTGGAAAATTAGGCCAAGTAAATTACTAACAAAATCGTATTGCATAATTTGCACATACGGAATTGCAATAAAGCTCAGACCTGTTGCATGTCTTTGCGCAGAGAGGTGCATTGCATTCCCCAGGAGATGGGTTTAAACAAAGCAAAAAAAAAAAAAAAAAAAAACATTAATAAAGCTAGGGGATCTGGCCATTGAAATGAGGTGACAGGCAGGATCTGGATGTTTTAGCACTGACACAAAACCGCATACGGTAACTACATGCCTGCCTTGAAATACGAGAGTTTGAATAAAGGAGCAGTAATATTTCATATGGGGCACGCAAAAGCTGGATACAATGCCTCTCATATTAAGAACAATATTCAGTCCTTTCTGTGGTGAACAAAGATCATAGCAAGACGTCTTTGAGGCTAATTCAGTCAAAGGCACATTTTGGCTTCCCCCGCGGTAAGGTCAGTGTCGTTGTGTATGGTCCACCAAGGGTGGTATGGGGTTCCATGGCCAAGCAAAGCCAGCTGTCCCTGGTGTAGGGCGACCAGTCTGAATTGTTATTATAAACTGCCAGAGCTACTATTGTGGCTATTCGTGAACCTTGTGTTATGAGTTTAAAGTTCAACTTATTTTTTCTTCCCCATTAGAGATAATGCAAGTTTTGTAGTATAGTCAGCTATGGCTTCCAAAGTAACAACTGGACTTTTAAATTAAGATCTTCTTGAAGTTTGCTTTGACCGTGACTTGGAAGAACACAAACACCATCCGCTGAACTGTTGTTTTCCGTCGATCAAGCACCATGCCATCTTTCACAAAAAATAATAATTAAAATTAATCAGTTATCTTTATGATTTTATGCTATATCAGTTTAAGTGACTTAATGCTTAGGGTTGTGGTTTTAAACTTGTAGACAGACGTCTTTAACAAAACTATGGACATGCAGGTAATCACAAGAATTAAAACGTAATTCACTTTTAATACATGAATCAAGTAAATTTTTACCGAATCATAATTTAGTGACGTTTAGAGATAACGTTCATTAAAAAAAATGCTTTTAACAAAAAAACATATATAAACATATCCATGAATAAAGTACGCCAGATGTATAGATGTGTAAGAAAGTGCACATCGGAGATGAAAATCTGAAGTCAAATCTTGTGCACCAAAGATTTTTCTTGAATTGAAGCCTTGGGTTGAAGAGGGAGAGAGACCGTTTTCAAACTAGAAAACTCTAGCTGGTTCAAATCTTTGCCGGTTCGCTCTTGTCAACCGGGCGTCCCGTGCGCAAAAACCAAGCTTGCCATGGTGATGTTTTATTTTCCAAAGCACAATGTCATGGCACAAGCTTATTTTTCCTGGATGTAACTGGGGTCTTTTGTTAAGAAAGAGAACGAGGAGCTACCCAATGGGCTCATTCTATCCTTTTATGCTCAATTGAACAATATTTTCTTTTTCTTTAAAAAATCCTGCACGCGTGCGCGCTTTTGTACACTTGTTCCACCGGATCCTGTTTGGCTGCTAAGAAGTTAAATGCTTCGCAATAGACACCGGTTGCTGAGTCGAGGGTTTCTCAGTACAAAGGCTGCTGCTTTCGCACCATATGCTTAATGGACACAGCCGTAAAGGCCATAATAAAGGTAAAACGTGGTCTTTTAAAAGTTGGAAAGGTTCCCTTTATTTGATTTAGATGGAACAGACTACGTGCGCACAAACCAAAGCGCGCCCCGGCATTGACTCGCTCTTTCTTTTCTGAGGCACTGCAGCCACCACGTAGTGTGTTTCATTACAACATAAGCTTTTCATCACCCGGCTTTGTTCTGAATGAAAGTAATGCTGTGAATTAAAGAAATGACAATATTTTCTATCAGCTTGAAGGTCCAAGAGAAGGGCTCTCGAGCTTGGCAAAAATCAGGCACATCATTCATGTCACCCCGCACCTGTGGTCCTGGCATTCAAAGTATACAAACCTATTCTTATTAACCTTAATTATTCAAAAACGACACAATGGCTGAAATGGAGCAGGTTGAAGTCTGTTTATTGGTCGTAAATGTCCCTCTGAAGATCTCCAAGGCTCTTTGTTAGTCCCGCGCGGCGACCGCTCTTCTCCTTTCAGACATGAGTAGCCTTGGACTTTTCAGTTTTCAATCGTAACATCTGCTTAATCGTACGGATCAAAATATGGAGACACCAAACATTTGCAGTGAAGGATTTGTTAAATCCGGGTAATGAGTTATTAACAAGACGAAACAATGGAGCGGGATGGTGAGGGCCTTATGTTAACGGAGTCACTTTACGAAGCGCCTCGCATTACCCTTCTTTCTAAGCGGGACGCCAGGTGATGGCGAGGACATCAATGTCCTTAGGAGGCAGCGCTTTTTTTCTGCACGTGAAAAATTAGTGGACATAAATTTAATGGCTCGATCGAGCCACAGAAACGCGTCTATTACCCGTGGACTTGCGTGGAGGACAAAACAATACTGCTGGCTGCCTCGCGTTGGCTCCCTAAATCCGGGTGGATCATTGAAAATGTGTTTTATTATAACGCACGTCATGCTTTACTGTTCCCATATTGTGTCGGGACAAAGGCTAATGGTACATTAAAGACAAGAAACCCATGCCAACACGTCTTGGAGACGTTGTAGACGGAGACGGGCCTCCCTCTTTGCTTGTTTTAAGCAGCTGCTGTCCAGGACCCGGGCGCACAAAAAGAACAAGTTTGAAATACCAGGTGCATCGAGGAGAAACTCGTCATGTTCAAGCTCAGAACACTGTCCTAGCAATAAAGATATCATGGCAATTATCTGCAGACTCAGCACCGTGTAAAACCAGGGGCGCCTGCTGCAGAACAGCCTGTACTTTGGCAACAAAGTCTCCCGACCCGGGGTGCTCGATGAGCCCGCTTTCTCGAGCACCTGTTAGCCGAGGTGATATTTTTGGACGAATAATTAGTGATATATTTGCTGCATTGAAGATCACGCTGTACCCCCAGAGGCGACTCGGACATGGGGGATTTAGTGGGATTTAAAGAGTTTGGGTATCAACTGGTGTTTGTTCAAGCTGGCAGCTGGCACCCCGATGCCACTGTTGCCATGCACTAATGAAAATGCGCCAGACTCAAAGATTTTCAGTCTTATCCTCCATATTTTTTTGCAGGCGATAATCCGAATGTGAGCAGATTTAAAGCTTATGAGAATCTTGATAGGCGTCGTTCCCAGCTTAGTGCGCATTGTAAGATTGTTGACACTGATAGTTATAAACCGTGCGTAATCGTTCACTTTCTTTAATACAATTAGGTGTAGACTACATATGAAACTCAAACATTAATGGGGCGACAGCGGATTTTTTGTACAATATTTATTCTACGAACACTCAGTCAAATTATAGAAAGTTTCAATGTAATTTTTAGGACTTTTATATAATTGTAAGTATATATTTATTAAAAATCCAAGACGTACCGAACTTGCAACTTGTAGGCTATTGTAATTCCAGTCGGCGAACAATATTAATAACTACCCGCGGCCATCCACAGACGCGGACTTTGTAAAAGAGCCTGTGGGACGGTGAAACGCACAGTAAACGGGTTAAACCCTGACAAGCAACAAATGGTCGCCTTTTAAGCTTTGCCAATCCAAATCCCAAAGTGACAAAATAGAATCCTGAAAAGATCCAGCGCATCAGCCTTTTTCTTCCGCTCCATCGGCGCTCTTCCAAAAGATGCTTTTAAGGGTTTTGTACTGTGCCTGTTTTGAAACACCCTCTTTCACTAAGATGCGGTGCCAAAATACAATGATAGCAGCATTTTTTGTTTCCCCCTAATCAAATTGAAATGTTACCACGGGCGAATAGTTGAAATCGCCAGAAGACGTTTGGGGTCTTTTATCTTAGTTAAGTCTGACTTGCTAACATTTGACTTTCTAATGAGCATAATGGGATTACATGCTTTTAGTCCTGCGCCCTGGATAGCAGAAATCAGCGCGTTTAATGAGGCGCTAATACTCGGAAAGGTTGGATTATGTCCATCAGTTAAAAATTTCATTTAATTAATTAAATATTGATGACACTAATTAAATATTTGTCCTTATATAACTAAATAGGTAATTGACCAGTACGCATTAGTTAAGTACTACATCAAATATATAATATTTACATTAACAAACTGTGCACCAATAACATGACTGTAGAACAAGCAAGATGAAACATTATATTATAAACAACATGATTAAAGTATCAAATCAATACCTGTTATCCCAATCCCTGTCCATCCATGATTTTAGCCTCCGAGCGCTCTGCATGAGTTTAGATTGGACATGTGGACATGGGCATGTGTTTGGGTACCTCTTAATAACTGCGAGAGCTGACGTAGAGACAACTGGGTACACAGAACACAAGTGGATACCACGGGAAAATTTAGCCTTGAAGCACCTGCAGTGTACCCAGGCCAATTGCCCAAGGCAAAGGAAACGTCATGCCTCTTTTACCAATTTAGAACCGCACTTTAAAACCTACTACTCCGTTCTCTCCTGTTTAGTTATTTATTTTTCACCCAAACTGTCACAGTCACAGCGAGGGTCCGTCAGATTTCCATAATGATAAATAGTGACATCTTTCAGCTGTTGTTTTGCATTTTATCCAAGGCTTCACACCTCACATTAACGTATCTATTCAGAAATCACGTTACAGTTAATCGCAGGATTTGACTCTGGCCTATTCATTGTCACAGAATAAAAGATGACCTGTCTGTAAGATATATCATCATATAAGCCTCTATTTACATGTTTTCATATTGTAAACGTAAAAAATAAATAGTATTACATATGCATGTTTGCATTTTCAATGCTCAACTCATTCTGCTGTCGAGTCATGTTTTTTTTAATTTTTTTGGGGTGTATTTTGGAGTGTTTTTTTTTTCATTAGTACGCTAAAAAATTCAAACAAACGTGAGTGAAATAAAAAATTTTATTGGATCATCATATCAGAATAAATATAGACAAATTTCGTGTTCCGTTTGTATAAAAATAGTTTTTGTTTGAGATAAAATCCGTATTAAATTAGAAAATATATATTACAGCACAATTAAAACAATTAAATACGACACAAACATGATTGCCAGTGGCCTTATCTTCAATTCAGACTAAAAGGCTGAAACACAGATAGTCACAATAATATATTACAAATAAACAAAACATGGAAATATCCATACAATTCAGTTGTACACAATGTGTATATACGGGATACTAATAGCAACATTGCCTTAGGAAATGAAATTAAAGGGGGGTTCATTCTCAATATTGTTTATTGATGATTTCAAGTGCAACTTTCGTGGGTCCTCTGGTGTCCAGACTTTCGCTGTCCGAATGATATTCTGGTCTTTTAACTGCTTCTCATCAGTCCATGAAAGAGAGTGTCCTGCGAGAGGAGGCAACCCGTAGTCTGGGTCATTTGGAGATGGGGATCCTGAAAAGAAAAAAGGAAAGAGTTGTTTTAATAACAAGATAATAATAATAATAATAATAATAATAACAATAACAATAATAAGCAATGATATACATACTTGTTCCTCGGTGGCAAATGATGACTTTTTTCGGTTGGTTTAAGGCGTCACTGTGTGGGTTCCGAATTGGCATGTCCGACTGCACCAGTTCCGCAAGAAAGTTTATGTAGCCAATTGCTAGGCGTAAAGTGTCAACTTTTGAAAGTCTCTTCTCGTATGGCAGTGTTGGGATGTGAGATCGCAGTCCCTCGAAAGCATCGTTAATGGACTGCATCCTCCGTCGCTCCCGGACGTTGGCAGCTTGACGCAACTGTTGCATCTCCACTTCAGACCTCATGCGCCTCCGCCTCTTCAGTAAGCCTCCGTCTCTGTGAGGGGACAGCTCCGAGGTGCTGTCCGCGCATCCGTAAGAAAAAGTCGAAGATGACGAGGAAAAGGAGAAGTTGCCAACGTCACAATAATCTCCGTCCTGTGATATCCGACTATCCTTGTAATATTCTTGAATTTGGTTGGTAAGAAAATCGACATCCTCGTCCAGAAAGTCGTCTGTGTCCAAGTGGTCTCTCGAAGAGTGGTCCGTAAAGAAGTCATCGTCGTCGAAATAAGAGGAGGAGAAAGAGTCTAAGCCTGTGAATGGATCCAACACAGTGTCCATTTTTTGTGCTGTGTTGGTGTTGCCCAGTAACAACAATCGCCTACTCTTCGATCTTTTCCTCTTGACGCTCAAGAGTTAGTTCAGTTTGAAAGGCGGCACGCGAGGACTCTTATAACTACATCCATAGTCGCGTGCCATTGACCGTAAGCGCCAACCAATCAGCGCCAAGCATCGCCAGCGCCCGCATCTGAGACAGCTCACCTTAGGATAAGGCATGTTTGCAGGCCAACCCCCCAGTACACGCCCCCTGAACCCAAAACACCCAGACAGGACATGCTACTAAATTGATGACAAAGCGACTGCCTATATTGACAACTGTATCAGAAATTATCTGTCCCTCAGTTACAGTAAATAAACGACCAGAATAAATAGAACGTTATTGACGTTATATTAAACAAATCTCTTCATATTGTTTACATACAGCTTGGTCAATCTGCACTTAAAAATGACATTTGTGATTTGCTGGAACATATATATTTTTAGCTTTTTTAGGACAACTTAATTATTTTATGTTCAATCCACTTAAAGTTGTAAAAAACTAATAAGTTAACTTAATTCCTTATGCTGTCTCAACACAAATCAGTTGTGTGGAACCCAGCATTTGTGTAAATGGAATAATTATAAACAATGGAACAATCACGTTTTTACATAACCTAATATCGAAACTATACTAATTTACTGAGTTGTGTCATAATTTATTTACAAGTTTAAAAATGTTTGAGATTCTTTATATTGTTGAACACAGAATAAGATATTTTGTACAATGTTGGAAATCTTTGCTTATTGACCTTCATAATATTTTTCTTAGTTGTAGTAGTTTTCAACATTCTTCAAAATATCTTCTTTTGCGTTCAACAGATAAAGAAACTCAAAAAGTTTTTGATCCACTTGATAAAAAGTATAGTTTTAAAAATGTAAGCTGTCACTTTATAATAGGCTATAATTAATTTAAGTACCTTTCAATCAGTTTTGTAGTTATTGTGTGACAAATGCGCAATATACTTATATATTTTGATTCTTGTGCTAAAAATGAGAATAACCAATGTCCATCACATATGTATCTCATCAAAAGAGTTTATTTAACTTTCCTACTATCTGGATATTAAAATCAAATATACTTCACTCGGCTACTTTTTGCTGATTGTTGCAAGGACGTTCGACTTAAAGCCTATTTCTCCGGATATTCCGCAATCAGAGAGACAATAGCGGCAGTTAAGGGACATGGTGTGCTCGCTTAATTATTGACACTTGAATGTCTGCCCGTTTGTTTTTTCACCATTAACAGTGACTGGATAAAGTGCACCCAGTTATCACGTGTAATTAAGGGGTCATGGAGGTATAGGCCTACTGTTGACCTGTCACCTTGAGGCTCCTCTTAAAGCAGGTAACCATTCAAGCGCCCATCATTCGCGTGCGCCAAGCCCCTTCCATCGGCCTCTTAATTATCAAGACATGAAGCTATGTTAAAGCCCCATTGGTTTTCCACGAGGCCCATACAATACAGCACAAACATTTGTGTATGAGTGATGTCAGTGAAAGGAGCTGTCATTTAACTGGCAGAAAGGCTAAAGAATAGGTCTCTCATCAATCACGGGTTGTAGGATGCCTGGCCGCACGTTTGTATCGAGGCAGTGGACACTCGCCTGTTCAGGAAACAATCACAAGAATAAAGCGAGAGCTTCAGTGGTAAAGCGGGGGCGTTTTTAGCTTTCAACACGAACAACCCATAGTCACCCTAATCGACAATGCCTGTTCTTGAAAAGGCGGAGAAATATAAAATGGCAAAACAAACAAAAATGACTCTCGCTCAATGAAGAGTGCTAAAGATTGAATGAAGGGACGCCCCGTTTGCAGGAGAGATCCGCGAACAATTCAAATTCAGTTTAACTCTTAAAAAAAGATTCTTTAGGGAAATTAATATAACATCTTTTTATATATTATTTTATAGTAGAAAAATGTAGATTATTAAAATTTTCCTAAAAACCAAGAAATAAAAGTTTACTTAAGAAGAAAGATATTTACTTAAAGAAACTTTGGGATATCCAAAAATACTTTGTGGCATCACTGCGTATAAAAAAACAAATAAATATAATGAATAAACAAAAGAAAATACGTTGGAACCAATGTTTTTGTCTCAACTGTGTAAAAAGTCGACTATTTAACCGATATTTGATATAAAAAATTATATAACGGTGTTTTAGGCCAACCATTTGATATAAAAATATTAATATTTTATATTATTTTTAAAATAAAAATATTAAGATTTGACAAGTCTTAACACAACACTGTAAAGGAATACGGGGTTCAACGCAATTCATTCATGTTGTCCCGACATAAATTGATTGTTAACACTTTACAAAATTATGTGGATTGAGCACAAAAAATAAGGTGTCCCTATGAAATGTAAAGAATTGTGTTGTTTCAGCTCATTTTAAATTAGTTTGGTGCAAAAAAAAAATTGAGTGAATGATTGAATTCAAACGTTATCTTAAAAGGGCCAATCTAAAATGCAACATATAAGAAATTAATTTGTTAAACAATAGAAACAGGACTGGCAGCTCGTGATTGTAACAATTTGTCCAAATAGACAATATATCGTTTCACTAGTAAAATACCAATAAATGTCACTTTCAATTGACATTTTAAACGCTAACTTTCTATCTTAATTTTACTGAAATTAGTCAATTAATCATAGTCAAAAATCTGTAAACCATTTGAAATACATTATAATTTTATTGGCTTATAAACTGTCTATTAGATTGGATAAGTAGATACCAGTTAATCTGCATTTAAAATAAAAACCGTAAAGTTCAGTTTTCAAAAGCTTCATGCTTCCTGTCCGACAAATTCCCATAGACTTTTTCAGAAAAAAAAGAAGGTTTTGTCATATAAATAAAGTGGGCTCTTTTATGCTTCCATTTAACACGAGACATCATTATACAAGTCCTTGAACAACAAACACGAATAAATATAGCCCTACCAGCGAAGAAAGGACAAGCAGCGGCTTTGGTTTTATTATGTAGGGGGGCTGGTACTGGCATTAAGAGCAGTGTGCCTCACAGTGGTCGCCAATGAGGAGGTTTGTAAGACACCTCACAACAAATTATGCTGGTACCTGAGATGCTAACTGGTAGGAGCCCATAAACAACCCTTATTCTCTGCTATTCAAATAAAGATGGAGGGGGTCACTTTGTTAGTAAAAGGGGAAAAGGGGTCTGGTGAGTGGTTGTTGCACCCCGCTGCAAGCTGCAACGCGAGGGACAATCCGTGGGAATCACACCACTTGCGCGCTCTGCTCTCAAAGAGACCCACTGCCGACACTGAATGAACACAGCAGACGTACAGCTTGTATGCTAAAACACGTAGTTAGAATATTAAGGTGTTGATAAATGTCTTTCTTTTTTGGTAAGAGGACTGTTGTTTAATTTATAGTTTAAAGCTGGCGCGGCGCGAATCCATCAGAACGCACGTCTTCCATATTTAGCGCATGGCATATTGGGCTGTTTTTGTTTATCATAATATGTAGCTAACTACTAACATAAACAGGAAAGGTCACTGAGCGGATATTTATTCAAGCGCTCAAAGTTCAAGTGCGTAAGGCGCATTTGACCTCTCCACAAACAGGAATGGTGCACCTGTAGACCACTGTGGAGAGACACAAGTGGCACCTGAACGCCCACCGGTTGTTCGGCAAAGCGAGTCAATCAGCCATTAAGCACAGACAGGACCGTGACCGTCACCTTTGCGCTATCAATTAAGCAATGTCACATATCTCAGCGGCTGCAGACCTTGGGCGGGCGTGCATGGGAATAGCAACACATGGATTTTCTGTGCAGATATTATAAACGATGAGCGTTATAAATGAGACGTCTTATTTCATAGGTCATGGTGAATTACTGATCATGAGGCAAGCCGCAAGAAGCAATGTCCGACGCGTTAAAACGATTTAGAAGAACGTAATGATTTTTAATGATAATAATAACTAAATAGGCTATTTATTTTATGATTGCGGTTGTTATACTACAAACATTACAATATTTGGACTTGTATTATTGGTGTTAAAATTGTTATAGCTGTAGTAGCTATTAATAATAATAATAATAATAATAATAATAATAATAACGTGTTCTAAAAATAATAATCGACAATAATAATTAGCATATCTTTGATGCAGTGCAGTTTTTAGGCCATCAATGCAACAACGACAGGTTAATATTTAATTCATTCATGTTTATTTCTCTAGTGCTTTAGATTGTGATATAGATTGTGTCAAAGCCACCTAACATAGACGATCGAGTAAATTGAAACTGTCAGTCCAGTTTTCAAAGTTGAAGTTCAGTTTAGTTCATTATTGCATTATTATTATTATTATTATTATTATTATTATTATTATTATTAGTAGTAGTAGTAATATAATAATAATAATAATAATAATAATAATAATAATAATAATAATGCCAAATATGCCTTAAAATAATAGACATCATGCAGTTATGGTAATACTGTAAGAGTAATACAAGTGTCAATGTCTGATAATAATAAAATGATGATATAATAATTAAAATATCCATTGTATTATCAGTTACTAATGTTGTTATTTTGGAGGATTAAGCAGAGGAAAGTTCTTTAAAATTCCATTTAATTCCTAATATAGTGGAAATCGCCTCTAATCCTTTTAATCTCTTGTCAAACAGGATTAGGGGAAGGATTAGATATAAAGGCAGATTAAATGAATCAATCAATGACAATAATTGGGCTACTTAACTGGGTAATACGGGCTAGATAGTGGTCTCTTGAACCGCTAGTTTTTGAGAACGTGATTTTCGACTTGGCTTCGCTGTGAGACGTGGGCCATTAATAAAAACCCATAATAAATAAATCTGTTTTCAACAATAAACACCCAACTACAAAGCCACACGATATACGAGTGGCATTGGTCCTCGCGTGTTGGGTAATGTAAAACGATAAAAGGCACCACACTTTTGTCGACGCGCCTGTCAAGTGGCTCTCATTGTTGCTACACTTTACATTTATTGACCCGGTATTCAAAAAGGTTGACTGGTAGACAAGCATTGACTACAGAAGCTCTGCGTTTTCACGGCCTGTTTGAAGGGTCATAGATGTTAGGAGCGCAAGCTGCAGAACACTGGGGATCCTGGGAATCCAGCCACATGCGCTGGAGCAACAGGCGCAGCAACAGCGCACCGAGCGCTCGTCCTCCAGCTTGCCAGACAAATTAGAGCTTCGGTCGTGGGGTGTGGAGAGATTCCTGGATTCACAGCGATGAACAAATCAAGCACTCTTTTGTAAGTGTCACATCGCAGGGGGACGCATTGTTCCTAAATGCTTAAGACAATGTTTTTTTTTTCCGGCAAATATCGCAGCATGTCAATCTAAATGAATTGAAATATCATTACACATAATCAACTTAAATTCATACATTAGTTTATCGTAGATTATCAGCATCGGTTTCATGGATCTGTGGAATAGTTAGAAGCTTAATCGTAATCCTCAAAGCGTAAACAGCTCCAATAAAAGTGTTTTAGTTAATATTGCGTATTCTGGCGGAGATTAAGCAGATTATTGATTCACTACATTGTAGACTAATTGATTTGTCCTGCGTTAATCTGAAAATATGTCTGCCCGCAGGCTGTTTCAGATTAGTGAGGTGTTTGTCTTATAGCGTCCAGCAAATAAACCTTAGGGAAAGAGGAGGGCGGGGGGTGCGGGTCAATTCCTCAGCAGCGCATTATAGTCTAAGTCCCGTTTCACTTTATTATGCAGTCTACAAAAATGGTCAAAAATAGCCTAGTCTTAGACCTTAATAAACTTGGTAAAGAGTAAATACATAAATAGAAGGAAATTTAATAAATGGGATCTAATTCACTTTTTTGTTTATTGTTGTTGCTATTGTTATTACTATTATTATTATTATTATTGTTGTTTTTGTTGTTGTTGTTATCATTATTATTATTATTATTAATATTATTATTATTATTATTATGTAGGCTACAAATGTGCTTTTGTCATATTTGGGCCATGAACGTGTCCTACGTGTTTCGGGGAGCTGTCACGTCATATAGGGTGCTGAACTAAGGACCACATTTCTCTGATAATGTTGTTTAGATTTACAGAAAAAAAGTGAGAAAAAAATGGCAAAAAAAAAAAAATTTATACATGCTTAAACATAGAACGGGAAGTTCGGGAACAATGTTATGGATAAAATCGTAAAATTTGGCTATATATATATATATATATATATATATATATATATATATATATATATATATATATATATATATATATATATATATATATATATATATATATATATATATATGAATGACTCGGTTAAAGGTTTTAGAGTTCGTTTTATGAAGACAACCAATTTAAATGTAATTTTAAAATTTGTTTAAAATTAATTACTTTGATGTGAAATTTGGTGGGCGACGCGGTGGCTCAGTGGTTAGCATTGTCACCTCACAGCAGGAAGGTTGCTGGTTCGAGTCTCGGCTTGCATCTCTGTGTGGAGCTTACATGTTCTATCTTTGTTCGCATGGGTTTCTCCCACAGTCCAAAGACATGTGCTATAGGTGAATTGAATACGTTGAATACACTAAATTGACCGTAGTGTATGTGTGTGAATGAGTGTTTATGGGCTTTTTCCAAAAGCTGCGTAAAACTTATGCTGGATGAGTTGGCAGTTCATTCCTCTGTGGCGACCCCTTATGAATAAAGTGACTAAGCCGAAGGAAAAGAAAGAATGAATGAATATTTTTAAAATTATTAGCTGAATAGCATTTTTTTCAGCATTTTGCACTGAAATAGAAAAGCAGGCAGGTAAAAAAATATAACGTGTTAGTTGGAGGTATTGGACATAAACCAGATCTAGCAAATATTTTCTTACAAATTCGCAAAGTTATTTCGCTTATTTAATTCCCTGTCCAAAATATGCACGCTTTATTTTTTGTATACTAATTTCTTCGTTTAACCAAGATAAAACGACTGGTGCTAATAAACATCAAAACAATAAAAATATAAATATTACATTTAATTTATTAATGCAAATTTACAAATAAACACGAGTTTCTCTGCATTTTTTCCCGGTGCGAAATGTTGCTTACTTGCTTCCTAAAAGCGCGCTTGACATGGACGCGCAGAACAATGAAGTTGCTGTCCGTTCAACAAATTTTGAAATGTTGTCTTGAAATCAACTTTATTATAACGTTTTTTTTTGTCTAGTAACACTTATTTAGCTATGACACACACGCAGTAAGCAATTCGATGCGTTCACTAATGCAGTTGGCTATGCGTCTTACCTAAATAGTCATACAAATTTACTATAATGGTCGACGGTGTTGTCAGAAATATAAGATTTCTGCAAGTAATTTTCATATCTATTGCAAATAAGTCAAACATTTCCCGCATAAAATGAGAAATGTTTAGTACAGATTTAATTAGGTAAAAATAACAATTTGTGTTTTGTTAAAATGTAGTTAAAACTTAAATTACCCAGACAGACAGACAGACAGACAGACAGACAGACAAGACAGACAGATCTTCAGCATTGACTTAAAGTATAGTTAAAGAATGTTTATGGGTGCGTCAGATCAACAAGTGCCTTGTTACTGGATTTCTAGTGACGCCTAGTGTTGACAGACAGCATTGTCATATCACAGCTAAAGAAAAAAAGTGAAATTGGATCAAAATCTGTCTTTTCAGATCAAAATTCAGATCATTCAGGTCAAAATCTGAATTTCTTTTTTTACTGCACATTTTCAAATATTGAAATAAACAAGTATTATACTGTAGTTGTACAATCCCAAATCAGAAAAAGGTGGGGTGGTATGGAAAATGCAATTAAAAGGATAAGTATTGATTTCCAAATTTACTTTGACTTTTATTTCATTGCAGACAATACAACAAACATTATTTGGAATGTGTTCCTAGTATTTTATTTATTTATTTATTTATTTTTATTATTATTATTATTTTTTTTTCAAAATAAATGTATATTCCAATTTTGGTTCTTGTAACACGCTTAAAAAAAGTTGGGACATAAGTAATTTAGGGCTAGTAATCAGGTAAATTGGTCAAATAATTAACAGGTGATTGTAATTATGATTTGGTACAAAAGCAGCAATCAAGAAATGCAGAGAATCGTCAGTTTGACAACAAATATGTGAGAAAATTATTGAAATGTTCCTCAAATAAAGATAGGAAGACATTTGGATATTTTACCTTCCACTGTGCATAACATAATAAAAAAATGTAAGAAATCTGAAGGAATTTCAGTGCATATTGGACAAGATCACAAGCCTAAGCTGAACAATCGTGGGAACTCCAATCCCTCAGACATCAATGCATTAAGAATCATCTAGAAGCAGTTTCACCACATGGGACTACTTTGGCAAACCTTTGTCAAGTACCACATTTCATAGTTACATCCACAAATGCCAGTTAAAGCTGTCCTGTGCCAAACGAGAGCCCTATGTTAAGAGTGGACATATGGGATGAACCATCACACTGTGGTAATGTGTACTGTGGTCAGATGTATCATTATTTCAGGTATTTTTTTGTGGGGAGAAATGGACGCCGCATGCTCCTGACCAAAGAAGAAAAGGATCACCCAGGCTATTACCAGCAACAAGTCCAAAAGCCAAGGTCTGTCATGGAATTGGATTGTTCTGTCATGGCACCATTCATGCTGAAAAGTACATAGAGATTTTAAAGCACAACATGTTGCCTTCAAGAAGACCTTTTTTCAAGGATGCCCATGCATATTTCAACAAGACAATGCAAAACCACATTCTGCACACATTACAAAGTCCCATGGAGGAAGAGGATACAGGTTCTTGACTAGCCTGTCTGCAGTCCCAACCTGTCTCCAATAGAGAGTGTGAGGTGCGTTTTGAAGTGCAAATTGCAACAACGAAGACCCCTGAACAAAATTACACTTCATCACTTGGTGTCTTCAGTCCTTAAACATATTTTAGGTGTCGTGAAAAGAAATGGCAACATTACAAAGTGGAAAATGCTTTACTGTTCCAACTTTTTTTTTTTTTTTTTTTAATGTGTTGCTAAAACCAAATAATAATCATGTGGAAGACATTAAATGTTTTTTGTATTGTTTGCAATGAAATACAAGTCAAAGTAAATTTGGAAATTAATTGAATTTACGTTTTTCAAACAGTCTAAACTTTTTCTGGTTTGGGATTGTAAAAAACCTAGTACAGTTTTTGGATAATTTTTACATAGTTGTTGTTTTAACACAGAAACTATAGAATTACCAAAACAGAGAAATTCAAGTACTTTACGTTAGTATTTACCACAAACTCCTATAGTATTTGTTCATGTGGATTGGTTGATAAAAAATCTGTCCCTGTTTTTTTACACATCACTAGATGCGGTTCCTAACTCAAAAATATAGTGACAATATTGCAAAACTACCATACATTTAAAAACATTTACAGTATGCATATCACTGGTAGACATTTCATAATGCACGTCAAGACAAATAAAGTTTCAAGAATTTATTCTTGGTTCATCGTATGTATGCACATATAATGTTTATACATACAGTACAACATATTCACAATATGAGGGTGGCATGACAGATCACTAAACAGAATTAAAACTGTATAAAATAAACCCTAAATAGATAAGACAAATAAATAAGTACATAAATAAATAAATTAATTAATTAATATTATAAATCAGATATATATCTATAGGACTCATATTGTGTCTGCATGCTTACAGGAACATCCTCATCATTGTTTTCTTGTACAAACAATATAGACTAAAATAAGAACAAGGGGCTTTGATACTGTACACAAGTTAATGAGGCTACTCGACTTCAACCAACAGAAGAAAAAACAAAAGAACTAAATCAAAGATTGAAACCAATAAAATCAGGAAGCACTTTTATAGACTCGCGCACACACACACAGGCTCTCTTTCTCTCACACAAGCACACCTATTTACCATAAAGATACATACATTCTTTAAAACACAAACATACTGTGTGCATTGAACACGCTCACAAATACACACGTAAAACATCACCACTGGGAGACCCTGAATTTGCTGCACTCAGTTCATCTCTGTCTTTTCCTGAGAGTTTAACGCTAGTTTAGTCGCACGGTCCTCTCAGCGCCTTTTGAGCACAAAGCTTACAAAAAACCTCTCCCTGTGCCCCAACACAGTATTAAAACACGTGAAATTAAGTCACTCAAATTGCTACTGGAAAGACGTAATCTTGTGAACGATGATGAAAAGCTTGCATTTTATTCCAACTCCCCTTCCAGTGTCACTTTTTTTCTTTAATTTTTTGCAGTCGTCTCTAATTGTCTACATAAAAATCCACAGAAGGCCCCAAATCTATGTTAGAAAAAATGATTAGTAAGCTTATTTGTATTTTACACACTAAAGAAGAGAATAATGCGCCTAAACGTCCCACAAATGACTAAAGAGGTTGTAAAATAAGAAGAAGTGGCCATCGAGAAGCGTTCACAATAGCAAGCATCAGAATGACAGAAACGGAAATGGCTACAGAAGAGTGAAGGCATCTTTTCATTAGCGATGAATCAGTTTTACATCAAAATAATGTAGGAGTTTTAGATGAGTATTGCTTTTAGCTTATAATACCCTGTAATGGTAATCATTTCCAATTGTATTATAAAAAAGGAAATACATAGGGCAGGGATGTGCGGAAAACAACGGCAAGCAGTTCTGCTTATCGTGAGAGAAACAGAAATGCTAATAAACAGTAGGATACAGTATTTTTCTAAATGGTGAAAGAGATGGTTTAACTACTTCACATGGCTAGGAACGTAATTCACTATAATGATCAGTGCGTGAAAGAGAGAAACAGATGGAAAAAAAGACTGCTGAGAAGTAAAACATTAAACCTGCCATAACATTCCTTCAACCCTTAAGGGAAAAAAAGGTACAGACAGATTATATTACAAACACCCAGCCAGTGTGATTATGCGCTTGTGTATTATTTGTAGTAAGTATGTGTAGAAGTGTTTATCTACATGGTAAATGGAGATCAGCCGATGGCTCTTAGAGAGGTCACGTGTGTAACCGTGTCTGTATGTGTTTACAATCCAACTGGTTGTAAACACATGCATTAAATGCAAAATAGTTTATATTTTGGCTGACCTCCAAAATGGTGTGCGTGTCAATGAGGTTTTTATTAAGGGTAGACAATTTTATTTTGACCCAAATGAAAGCAAGGCTGTGAGAGACTGTTCAGCACTGTTTAAGATCAAACTCTTTTTTTTTTTTTTTTTTTTGTAGAGCAATTTAGTTTAATGAAGATTTTTCTTGTACAGTGAATCATGATAATCTATGCAACACTGTTTCACCAGATACAAAAAAAAAAATGCTGAAACTTTTAGAACAGTAAGACTTTTTTAGATGCAGAAAGAATGGCAGCGAATTGAAGTGACAGTAAAATGATTTCTTATGTTTCAAAACATTTTCAAATTAATTGTCCCTCCTTGAGGCGGTTCATTCCGCTGTGGCGACCCCTGATTGGAGATAAGAAAATGAACGAATGAATAGCCCTCCTAGAATTTTCCATCTATTTTACAAGTGATATTTATCAGAGACGATTTTTCAATGCATTTTTAACCATATTAAGTTTCAGGGTTTGGGTAATGGTTCAGTCAAAGCAGGGTGAATCAGCTTTCAGCCACTATGCCCCCCGCTGCTGGAATCAGCTTCCAGAAATGGAAGCATTAGGCACATTCAAATCAAGACTGAAAACACATCTGTTTAGCTGTGCCTTTACTGAATGAGCACTGTGCTGCGTCCGACAGATTGCACTATTATGTTTTTCTCTGCTTCTTCATTCTTCACATTTTACCTGTTTTTATGATTTTTTTTTACTCATTTTTATTATTTGTTTTTATATTACTTGTTTCTTTTATTCTTGTCTATGTAAAGCACTTTGAATTGCCACTGTGTATGAAATGTGCTATATAAATAAACTTGCCTTGCCTTGCCTAATGCATTACAAGTAACTTGAGTTACGTAATAATATTATGTTTAAAGTAACGAGTAAAGTAACGCATTACTTTTAAAAATGAAGTAAAAACATTTAAGTGCCTGCTCTACCAAATGGTTGACCATGTTTTAATTGTTTTAAATAATGCTGGTAAAGTCATTTAAAGAATGACTGTTTTAAATAAAGGTTTACACACACAGCATTGTTGTTTTACAAAAAAAAAAAAAAAAATCAAAGATAATCCTTTTGCACTACTACACATTTTGGTTTATAAAAAAAAAACAAAAGAAAAACCATGGTAAATGACATCTGAAATAATTTATGGTCTACTTCAAAAAATAAAGATGATTTAGTATTTAAAAATGTTTTATTTTGATTATGTTTTAAAATAAATTGACCTCACACTGTAAAAAAAATCTAATTGTACTGTTCACTTCCGGCAGCTGGGGGGCCGGAAAAAAAAGTAAAATAATGATCGTTAAATTAAAGAAATTTACTGTAAAATAACAGAGGTTGAATAACAGAAATTTACCAGAAATTTATTTTCAAGGAAATTTCTGTAATTTAGTGTCCTTTATTTTATGGTAAACTTCTGTAATTTAACAGCCGTTATTTTCCGGGGTTTTTTTTTTTTCCGGGCACCCTAGCTGCCAGAAATAAACCGTAAAATTACTGATTTGTTTTACAGTGTACACTTCATATTTTCAGATTTTTCATTGTATATGTATTAATTCTGGTACTTTTACCATAAAGCTACAAAGCCATTTTGTAGAGATTAATATTTTAGAAATTATGGGATGTGTTGAAAAGAAATGCATTTAATGTGTTAACTAGCGACATTAGAAGTTAAGAAATGCAATACAATATTTTTGTTGTTAATGGGGCAGATAAAGGGGTAAAAATGTAAAGTTCCCCTTCTAGGGAACTTCAACACTGCGTCTAACCAGAACGCTAGGGGAACACCTCTTTTATACGCGTCTTGAAGCACATGTGAAATCAATCTAATGTAATTAAGCAGGTGTCGTCAGACCAGAGAGTATAAAAGCCTGTACTGAGCATTCAGTATCAACTTCTTTGCTTTCAAGAAGCATGCACGTGAAAATACACCCTCTTTCTGTGAACTTTCATTACTGATTTGCAGGAATGCTGGATGAGAGAGAATTACCCAGCAGAGTAGATCCTCCACTAAGGGACCTCCCCTTTTGTCCCGAGCTACATGATGCGGTTTCTAAATCATGGAAAAATCCGTATTCAGCATGGTTAATGACACCAAAAACAGCTATTTATTCAGCAGTTCGTGGGCTAGGGGAAAAGGCATGTACAGTAATGCCAATGATAGAAGAGGACTTAGCACGTCATCGTCGTTCAGATCTAAAATCTGCAAGGGTCCCTCCTTTGTTGTCGAGACCATTAAGAGTAACATCGGGTCTAGTCAGTAAAGCATATATGACGGCTGGTCAGTCTGTTGGATGCCTGCACACCATGTCAGTGCTGCAGGCATATCAGGCTGACCTAATTAAAGAGTGCCTAGATGGTGGGGGAGCAACACCCGAACAGCTTCGAGAAGCTCTTCGGGCGTCAGATCTAGCTTTAAGAGCTACTAAAGAGGCAGCCTCTAGTTTGGGGCGATCTATGGCTACCCTGGTGGCTACTGAGCGGCACCTCTGGCTGACACAAGCAGAAGTGTCAGAAACCGATAGAGCTATTCTTATGGACGCTCCAATATCGAGCTCAGGGCTCTTCGGTGACGCCGTCGATCGCGTCGCCGAATCCCTCGACAGAGTTAAAAAACGCTCTAGCTCCCTCGGGGACTTTCTCCCCCCAAGATCAAAAAGTCAGGGGGCTGTTAAAAGACAGCCCCAGCCGTCAACCAGCTCCTCATATCATGAAGTACGAAGGATAAAACAAAGTCCTGACGTGTTGGGAGTCAGGCTTTCCAGGGCCCCCCCTGGACACCGAGAGCACCATTCAGCGCTCTCACTGAACCAGGGTCCGCGGAGAAAGGGAGAGGCCACCTCACCACTTATGTTGGTGGGGGGCTCTGTGTCTCCCGGGGTGGGCGTTCCTCAGTGTCTGAGGGCATTGGGGGCCCCACCCCCTCTGCAGGGGGGTCAAAGAACAACCAGAGGCCAGTCTCGAGAGGCTGGTACCCCTAGCACATTTTTTGGCAGCGTGGAACCACCTGCCGATGGTGTCCCAGTGGGTCCTGTTCACAGTAAAACACGGCTACAAAATACAGTTTTGTGCACGCCCACCTCGCTTCAACGGTATTGCACCCACCATAGTGAAGCCAGAACAGGCTCTGGTTATGGAACAGGAAGTACTGGCCTTATTAGTAAAAGGCGCAATAGAGCGTGTTCTCCCACTCGACAGAGAGTCAGGGTTTTACAGCCGGTATTTTATAGTTCCCAAAAAGGATGGGGGATTGCGTCCCATATTAGATCTGAGAAATCTAAATCGGGCCGTCGGGGCCCTCAGGTTCAGGATGTTAACCATCAAAAACGTGGTGTCACAAATTCAGTCCGAGGACTGGTTTGTGACGATAGACCTGAAAGACGCATACTTCCATATTTCCATCCTTCCCCAACACAGGAAATACCTGAGGTTCGCTTGCGGGGGCGAAGCGTTCCAGTATCGGGTTCTTCCATTCGGCCTAGCTCTGTCACCTCGAACCTTTACCAAAATAGTCGAAGCGGCACTAGCTCCACTTCGTATGCAGGGGATACGTATCCTAAACTACATAGACGATTGGCTAATTCTAGCTCAGACTCACGATATGGCAGTTCGGCATCGAGATGTCGTTCTCACCCATATCAGAAGGTTGGGGTTTCGGTTAAACACCACAAGAAGTGTGCTTGTTCCAGCCAGGACGACCATTTCTTTAGGTGTGCTATGGGACTCCATGACGATGCGAGCACGTCTGTCCCCGCCATGAATCGCTTCGATTCAGTCAACCGTACACAGAGTCAAACTAGGCCAGTTCATCACTGTGAAACACTTTCAGAGGTTGTTGGGTCTCATGGCAGCAGCAGCCAGCGTGATTCCGTTCGGTCTGCTGTACATGAGACCCCTGCAGTGGTGGCTCAAATCCAGGGGATTTTCCCTCAAGGGGAATCCTTTCCGCATGATCAAGGTCTCGCGGCACTGCCTTCGAGCCTTAAGTATGTGGAAAATACCCTGGTTCCTGTCCCAGGGCCCAGTGTTGGGGGCTGTCTGTCATCGCGTCATGCCTATGACAAATGCTTCTCTGACGGGCTAGGGAGCAACGGGCTTGATCCGCATGATCAAGGTCTCGCGGCGCTGCCTTCGAGCCTTAAGTATGTGGAAAATGCCCTGGTTCCTGTCCCAGGGCCTAGTGTTGGGGGCTGTCTGTCATCGCATCATGCTTATGACAGATGCTTCTCTAACGGGCTGGGGAGCAACCCTGAGGGGGCTTCCCGCAGTGGGACGATGGGGAGAACATCATCATTACTGGCACATAAACTGCCTGGAGATGATGGCCGTGTTTCTGGCCTTAAAACACTTTCTCCCAGATCTAAGGGGCCATCATGTTTTAGTCTGCACGAACAACACATTGGTGGTCGCTTACATCAACCAGCAGGGGGGTCTGAAGTCTCGAATGCTATGCAAACTAGCACATCGGATCCTCCTGTGGGCCCAGAACAAAATCCTGTCCATCAGGGCAATGTATGTCCCGGGCCATCTGAACATGGGAGCAGATCTCCTGTCGAGGCAGGGGGTGAGATCCAGGGAATGGAAACTTCTTCACCCCGAGGTGGTGGAGTCCATTTGGGAAAGATTAAGGAAAGCGCAGGTAGACCTGTTTGCTTCCCAAGAGACCACGCATTGCGTACTATGGTTTTCTCTCTCGCATCCAGCCCCTCTGTGACTGGTTGCCATGGTTCAGACATAGCCGAGGCTACGTCTGTATGCTTTTCCCCCGATCGCTCTGCTCCCAGGAGTCCTGGAGAGGGTCCGTCAAGACTGAGTACAGTTACTGCTGGTAGCCCCGGTTTGGCCTACCAGGATTTGGTTTTCGGACCTCATAGCCCTGCTGGCGGGTCTCTCGTGGGAGATCCCCATCAGCAGGGACCTTCTGTCCCAGGCGGGAGGAATGATACTTCATCCCCTACCCGACCTGTGGAAACTGTGGGTGTGGCCTCTGAGGGGGCCCACCTCATAGAGTATGGACTGTCAACCGAGGTTGCTCAGACCATTCTAAGCTCCAGGGCTCCCTCCACAAGGAAGCTTTATGCCCTAAAATGGGCTCTCTTTTCAGCTTGGTGCAGAGAACACCAGCTGAACCCAGTCAGCTGCCAGGTAGCCTCAGTGCTGGAATTTCTCCGAGATCGCCTGTCTGCTGGGTTAGCTGCATCCACTCTGAGAGTGTACGTGTCAGCTATAGCGGCCTACCGTTCTCCCCTAGATGATGAGTCACTAGGACAGGATCCGCTAATTCGTCGCTTCCTTCGTGGAGCCATAAGGCTAAGGCCTGTCAGCACACACAGGGTACCGACATGGGATCTAACATTGGTGCTCGAGGGCATCTCTGTTCCCCCATTTGAGCCACTGCAGGAGGCGTCAGATAAGTTTCTGACACTAAAAACAGCTTTCTTATTGGCTATTTCTTCCTTAAAAAGGGTTGGTGACCTCCAGGCTTTGTCGGTTGCACCTTCATTTCTGGAGTTTGCTCCAGGCATCTCCAAAGCCTTTCTTTATCCCAGACCGGGGTACGTGCCTAAGGTGCCCACTCATGTGGCGAGACCTGCTGTGCTACAGGCCTTTCACCCGCCCCCATTTCAGTCGTCGGACCAAGAGAAGTTAAACTTACTCTGCCCAGTTAGAGCTCTGAATACATACGTTAACCGGGTTATCAACTGGAGAAAGAGTGAACAGTTACTGGTCTGCTTCGGACCCTCAAAAAGGGGGAGTCCGGCAAATAAGCAGACAATAAGTAATTGGATAGTTAAGACTATCTCATTTACCTATCAGGCTGCTGGACGCCCTGCACCTAAATTTGTTAAGGCCCACTCCACAAGGGCTGTCGGGGCCTCCAAAGCTTCTATTTCGGGCTCAGCCCTTTCTGACATTTGTTTGGCGGCAGGATGGTCGACTCCACATACATTTGTGCGTCACTATCAACTCGATGTAGACCCCTCACCAGGGTCCTCTATTCTCACTGCGTAGTGTGCGTTCACAGTCAGCAGTGAGTCTGGCCTAGTGGGTATTGCGTTCCCCTAGCGTTCTGGTTAGACGCAGTGTTGAAGTTCCCTAGAAGGGGAACGTCTCGGGTTACGTATGTAACCATAGTTCCCCGAGAGGGAACGAGACACTGCGTATTCCGCCATACTCTCTTCTGCCTGTTACTTCTTTCAAGCAAATTCGAAGTTGATACTGAATGCTCAGTACAGGCTTTTATACTCTCTGGTCTGACGACACCTGCTTAATTACATTAGATTGATTTCACATGTGCTTCAAGACGCGTATAAAAGAGGTGTTCCCCTAGCGTTCTGGTTAGACGCAGTGTCTCGTTCCCTCTCGGGGAACTATGGTTACATACGTAACCCGAGACGTTAGTTACTATTTAGTTCAGTTCATTTGCTTTTAAAAATTAAATTACTGACTTAAAAAGAACATAGTCATGTTGAATCCTGCACGCAATAAGAAAATGCAGGAACAGACAGAAAGGAGGACAGCAGAGCCTTGCATTACTGTGATGGTAATATTCACATTATTTTGAACACATGGAAGTAAAGGAATAGAGTATTATCTGAACAGACAGTGATTTTACTTTCTAATAAGACAAAAAGTACAAAAGTACCAAGCGCATTGCTTTAAACTTTCATTAATCTGTAATATTTTCGGCATGTATAGCTCTTGGGTCAAGAAGTTCTCAGAAGATAACATTATCCTACAATAATTTTTTTTTGTGTTTTTTTAAAAGGTAAATGAAGTTTATACAGTGTGTTGTTAAATGCAGAGAAGAAGAAGAAAAAAACCTGCAAGTTCTGAAAGAGATTAAGCCTCTGCCAGGCAACACACACACACAAAGTAACACAAAAGTAATGTAACTTAACATAAAAAGTAACTAAGTAACGAAACTAGTTACTTTTTTGGGAGTAACTCAATATTGTAACGCATTACTTTCAAAATGAACTTGCCTCAACACTGTTCCGTTTTAATAACTCTCTAATATTGTAATTACTGTCTTTGCCATGATGACAGTACATAATATTTGATTGGTTAATTTGTAAGATACCATATTCAGCTTAAAGTGCATTTTAAAGGCTAGGTTAGGTAAATGGGTTAACTGACCTATTAGTTTAATTAGGCTGATTAAGATAGGTAAGTTCATTATAATGGACAACAGTGGTAGAACAAAAAAAAAAGAAGGAGGCTAATAATAAATTCACAGCCAAACTAAAAAGAAATAGGACTGAGAACAATGGCTTGTTCTGTTAATGCCTTGTTTCTGTTATCACGTGGGAAAAAGTAAAAATTATTAGACCAAACTTATTAGACACCCGTAACAAATTTATATCTTTCAATTGTTTTACAAAGGTAATATTTTTTTTGTTAAGTAGGCAAGTTTATTTAGGTAAGTCATTGTTCAATTGTGGTTTACTCTGTATTGAGAGAAAAAAAATCTTAAGGGGGCTAATAATATTGAACTTAAAAAAATGCTTTTATTCCAGTCAAAAGAAATAAGATTATATCTTGCTGACTGCCAGGTCACAGGCTGAGTTTTTTCTGTCAGATAATAGTTGTACAATAAGATATAGCGTTACCAACCGACAAGGAGACACTACCTAGGCTGAGATTCCTTCAGAAAGAACAGCCAGAAAAAAAAAAAAGAAAAGAAATGTATGGATTTGTAGTGCTTTTGAAGCTTGACTACAAAACAGTACAACCCACAGCTTCGTTTTGATTGGCTTAAAATAAAATATGCTATTTGTTCTGACCAAAGTCATGAAATGATAAATATGTCATTTTTTAAAAGGCCTAATCACTACTACTGTGCTGTCATGGTGCTGGTGTGTGTCGCTCCGAATTTACAATGGTCTTAGCGTTAGGCAAATATAGATCTGTATGGCGTGTTGTGCTCTGCAGTTGGGTGTTAGAGTGTGTTTTCATGTTTGGCAGTTTCATAGTCTGGTCTGGGCTTCAGGTATATAGATCTCGATGCTGTCTGCGCTCTCGGTGGCCGAGTTCTGGCGCACTGAAGCAGCTCGTTTGGCCGCCATCAAACGCTTGCGGGCCTCCTGCCGCTGCTTCTCTGTGCTCTCCAGCGAGCGGTCTCTGGCCAGAGGAGGGTGAGCTTTCGGGGGTTTCTTTGGCACTGGGGGAGGCAGCCTTCTCTCCTGGACAGGGACGACAAACAGTCAATTAGCCGCCACGGCGGGCGGAGAAAGACGAGCGGAGACAGCAATATGGCACACCTGCACACAGACAGTGCTAAGGCCAGCCGCGGCGAGCGTTACGGAGCGGTGTTAACGCTTCCGCGGCCGACTGCGTGTGGTAAGAGAGCGGCCCGGCGGGTGAGAGGTTGGGGGCCGCTGCCCCCATGGTGCGTGCCAGATGAAAACAGCTCACTGTCAAACAAACAAACAAAACAAACATGAGGAGGATGTCAGGAAACCAAGAGTGAGTGAGAGAAACATTGACAAAAACATTAGACCAACACACCCACATGAAGCACAGGAGAGCAAGGCCCAGCTTTTAGAAATGCCAGTACAACAGTGATTTGGAAGCTTTCTAAAATCTTAAAATGTTCAGTTTTCTTGCTGCGATTGATTGGAATGTTATTGAATAGGTTGATTTTGAACATTTTTCAAACTATACGTTTATACACATAAGGTTAGTTTTAGTGAGTATTTTTTGCTTTGATTGTTTTTATTAAACATTTTACACTCATTTTTAATGTTTGTTTAATCTACTTATTTAAAATGAACTGAAACAACACCATTGCTGAGATTCTTTGAGGACAACGTAATTGTTTTATATTCAATTTGCTAACTTTTGTTAAAACAAATAAGTTAACTTAACTCCTTTATGATGTTCCAACACAAATAGTTTTTTTATTATTTTTTTTACAAGAACCCAGCATTTTTTTTTACAATGTAAGAACTCCAAAGGGATATTTCACCCAAAAGATTTAAATCTACTGTTAGTTAGTAAAAGGAGATTTTTTTTGTTCAAACTGTGGTCCTTAGCAAAAAACAACATAAATAATTTTCATGATTTCTATAGATATTGGTTGTTAGGTATTGATTATTCTCTTAAACGCACAGTCACACCAAATCAAACAACCAGGATTTTCATTAAAGGGATATTTTACCCAAAAATGAAATAAAATATCCTTCATTATTTATTCTCCCTCATGTAGTTTTAAAAACCTTTATGGGTTTTTCTCCTCTGCTAAAAAACAAAGAATTTACTGTGAAGAATGCTGGTTACTGGCACCCATCAGCTTCCATAGTATCTTTTTTTTACTGTTGAAGTCAATAGGTGACCAGCATATCTTTAAATAACTTTATTGCATTCAACAGATGAAACAAGTAAATGTTGAGTAAATATTGGCAGAATTTAAAATATGGGGTGAACCATCCCTTTAAATAGTACACCAGTTCTCAATTATTTTCCAGCCATTGACTTCCATCGTTTTTTTTTTTTTTGTCCCTCCTATGAATGTCAGTGGCTTTTCTTTATCCAAACATTCTTCAGAATATCTAGTTTTGTATTCAACAGAAGAAAGAAATTCATAAAGGTTTAGAACCACTTGAGTGTGAGTAAATCTGAGAACATTTTAATTTGATCTATCCCTTTAGGAATGTTCTCTAAATGTTTATATTATATTTTACATACTATTAACATCACCACAATATGACTGCCTTTGGGCACATTGCTACTTGGGCACATTTATATTAATCCACAAAAATATTGTGGATTTTGAAGGTTTGTTATTGCCATTGCCATCCCCAGGATGCATAAAAGCACACTACAGAAGCAACAGATCATGCATATGAATGAAAAAACGCAATGTTGTCATTCGCCCAGGTGTCTGTATGTCTCCATTCATGTTCTTCATTTGTCAGTGATTCCAGGCTAATTCTGCAAGTTTGCTGTACCTTTCGCTCAGGGGGGTCGAGGGGCCTCCAGTTGTTGGCTTTGAGCTGGTGAAGCTCGTCAAACTTTAAGCTGATGTTCTCGATGGAAAGTTGAAGCATGTCCCAGAATCCAGCGAGATCCTGAGCCACAGGCCGTGGGTGAGCGTTTGGGTTCTGCTGAGCCAAGCGGAATAACAAAAAGATGATATGTTAATATACTTGATGTGGTTTCTAAACATCTGACTGGCCCTGAAAGAGAAGTTTTAAAATTTTTGTGGAGCTCCATTCTCATATTATGCTTGCTCTTTTCGAGATCCACAGCATAAAATATACATTCTTATACCATTCAACATTTTTTTTTTTTGGATAATATTCATAAAATAAGTCTCATAGGCTGAACTATTTATTTGATAAAAACAGGAATATTATGAAATATTTTTTGCAATTTAAAATACATGTTTTCTGTTTTCCTATATTTTTATACGAGATTTTTCAGCATAATTACTTTAATCTTCAGTGTTTCTGTAGAAATTGTCAAATTAGTATTGTTATTAGTATTGTTATCAGTATAGTTCTGAAATTCTGATTTGCTGATTTCATGCTCACAGAATTTTTGTATTATTGTTTCTTCATATTGTGATGATGAATGTCTTACAAAAATGATCTCAAACTGTTGAAAGGTAATTATCGTCATTATTACTCACCAAATTTTCCTCACACAGCTCCCTGAACTGCTGAAACTTCTGAGACATAAGCAGTTGTGCACTTCCTACTGCACCGCGGATCTTCCCCAGGACTAAAAAACAAACAAAACAAACAGGTAAGCGTTAAATGTACCCATTATAACTCTAGAGCACTAGAAAATAATTATTCACTTTTGAATTGCAAGTTTATCTCTACATTGTTTCGAGATATTGAAAGAAAAAAATGACAATGCAAATAAATCACAGATTATGTAAACATGTCAGATAGAACCTTATAAATTCAAGGTGACAAGTTATTAAGTTTGCTTGGAGACTTGACAGAGTTCACAAAGGATATGAACTCTATTATGGTTTTTAAAAGAAGGAGAAACTATAGTGAATTATGAGATATTGTCATTTCTCAGAACTTCAGACAAATAGTGCAAGGAGCAAAATGTCCAGCAGGGGGCAGAAAACGAGTGCAGACTGGGCCGATTCAATTAACAGCTGTCAGACATTCTTTGTGGTACTGCAAAAAATTCTCTGTTGTTTATCAGATGTAATTGACATTTACAAGGTAAAAAATCTGTAAAGAATCGGGCACAATGTACTCTAGTACAATGAACACAAAGTACTGACATCAGTTCATTTCTGTACTTAAAAAAAGGTGTTTTTCGACATTTTAACATTTAACAAAATCATATGAACATTTTCATATTAGTCAATAATATTACTGAAATTAATTTACAAACTGAATAAATATACATTTACACACATTTACACAAGTAAATAAATAGACTCCATAATCTGTGGTTTTCTGTGCTCGCAGATTCAGTGTGGACCTTGTAATTACATAAACACGATTGTGCTTTTTACATACTGTATAACAGTAAAAAATTTTTTTTTTATTTTTTACAAAGTGGATACCTCTTGTTCCCACCACATAAATCCAAAAATAAACAATACACCAAATATTTTACAACACTTGAAAATTGTATGATTACAATGACCAAATGAACATATTACTTTTTACATTATGCGCAATTGAAGCTGAGATTTTTGGTTCAGTTCTTCAGAAAAACTAGTTTTGAGTTAATCACATTAAAAAAAAAAAGTTCTTCAGATTCAGTGCAATAAAACAAAGGGCTCTATTTTAACGATGTAGGTGCAAATTCTAAATTGCATGGTGCAAAAAGCATTAAGGGCATGTCCAAATCCACTTTCGCTATTTTAAAGATGGAAAACTACACTTTGCACCCCGGCGCATGGTCTAACAGTGCTTATTCTCTTAATGAGTTATGGGTGTGTTTTGAGCAGTATATACATTAAACCAATTAGAATTTCATCTCAGTTGCGTGGCGTCATGGCGCATTTGCAATTTTCATGGTGGACTTTGTAAAAGGAAAACCTAAATGCTTCACTAGCAAGAAAACAGACCATTCTGCAGCGCGAAGATAAAAAGCGAGCCTCCTCCATTCAGCCTTTTTACTTTCTCTTTATTTTACTTTTACTCTACACTCCTTTTCTTTCGCGGATAAGGAAACAGTGTCGTACGCACTCCCTTGAAGACATCCTTTAGTCTACATATTTAAATTTATTTTGTTTAGCGCAAAGATTTGTTTTAAAACTATTTCTAAATTCAGCTCTGATTTTCAGCAAACGAATAAATGAACAATAATAACGAAGTGTGGTCAAACCACTGAGTTTTATCCAAACACACGTCCTATTCTTGTGCCCCATATGGAGATGCAGACGTCTCCAAAACTTGACAGGTGGACAAATCTAAACTAGTTTTTATTAAAACAAATATAAATATGCACATAATAAATAATAATAACATTATAATAAAAGTGCAAAATGCCATGAATAAACTGAAAAAAAGCCATGAAAGAAGGCATTGAGGCAGTGTTTTTTATATTTATGTAAAAAACAATAATTGTCGTAATATTTTAATCCTTTAATATGTTTTGTAAAGGTATTTTTACAAAGGAATGTAAAGGTATTTGTGTATTGCTGTACATCCTGTGTGTATTAAGAGTTTGAATCTGCATAGGCGCATATCTAACGTGCTTTGCTGTGGACTTTGTTTTTTGGACCAGGTTTTATTTGGTCAATGGCGCCTTAACACACCACCTTAACACCCATAAGTCCACAAACTGGCACAAATGAATTTGCTAGTTAAACAACGTTGTTTAAAATGTGAAAATTAGGGTTGCACTGATCTGAAAATAGCAACAAATCACGCCATACATGTCTTGTGCCTTATTGCACCGTGTGTATGATAGGACCCAAAGATTGTGTATTCTGGATGCTTGCTTAAAAAAGCTGTTGAATAACAGTGCTAAAAGACTCCAAAAGGGCAATATGGGTAACTTTGGTCTCTCACTCACCTTCATCGGGCATCTTGTTCTCCTTTTCATCATGCTCCATCTGTCTGCACCAGCCCTCCATGCGCTCGGTCTCAGCCTGCAGCAGCTTGAGGAACCAACGGCCATCACGCTGACACACCGAGCGGCCCACCACTTCCAGAGAGTCCTCTATGACGCTGTCTATCCAGGGGTCTGGTGGAGGCAGGATGGAGGGGTCGAAACCAACATCCTCATAGTCGTCAGAGGTGCAGGCATGATAGTGATTCCCTGAGCCCTGGATGCTGACGGTGGAGGTGGCGGCGTCTCGCGAGTACTGCCGGGACAAACAGCCCGCAGCGGGGAAATCTGTGACCGGAGAGTCCGCCGGGGTGTAGTCTGGAGTATCCAGATCAGCCTGAACTGCTGTCGTCACACTGTTAGAGCGAATAAACCGCCGGTGACTGACAAACACAACAATAAAAGACAAAGAAAGAAAAACATTAGAATATTGACACATTATAAACACTGAGTGACTATGAACTCGTCTATGATGAAAAGGGTTTTGTTTCTGCATTAACATTAATTTTGATGATATTTAGAGAGGTATAGACTGAATAAAATCTGGATACACTGTTCTGATATCGTAATGAATAACTAAATCTTAAAACCAGAATTAAAATATAGAAAATAATCACTCAAGAGAATAAGTTTTTTATTTTTATTTTAGTTCAACCATTAGGGAAAAGTCAAGAGGTTCAACTCAACATGCTGAAATTATCAACATGAAATACTGACTTATAATACCTTTGAGCTTGGATTAATGTATACAATATTGTATGCATGTACAGTGCTCAGCACATACAGTTGAAGTCAGAATCATTAGCCCCCCTGTTTATTCCCCCCCACCCCCAATTTCTGTTTAAGGAAGAGAAGATTTTTTAACACATTTCTAAGATAATAGTTTTAATAACTCATTTCTAATAACTGATTTATTTAATCTTTGCCATGATGACAGTAAATAATATCTGACTAGATATTTTTCAAGACACTTCTACACAGCTTAAAGTGACATTTAAAGGTTTAACTAGGTTAATTAGGTTAACTAGGCAGCATAAGGTAATTAGGCAAGTTATTGTACAACAAAAATTTATAGCTTAAAAAGTCTAATAATTTTGACCTTAAATGTTTTTTTTTTTTAAATGAAAAGCTGCTTTTATTCTATATGAAATAAGACAAATAAGACTTTCTCCAGAAAAAAATATATTATCAGACATACTGTAAAACATTTCCTTGCTCTGTTAAACATCATTTGGAAAGTTTTTAAAACAATAAATAAATAAATAAATAAATAAATAAATAAATAAATAAAAGGGGGCTAATAATTGACTTCAAATGTATAAGTACACCCCTCACAGATCTGTTTTAAATGTATGTTTTTAATAAGAAGCTCTACATTATTTTATATTTGTGCGTATACATTAGATTAGTCAGTACTGAAGCCAAATCTGCAGCTTATTTAACAAAATACCTTACAATAATGGTCCAAAAACTAATACACCCAAATTTATGTTGTAAGAAAATAATAAACAAAAAATTTAAAAAGAGAAAAAAATCTAAAGCAGCAAATAAAAATAAAAATCTAGTTAAAATTTTGTAGGTTGCAATTTTTTGCAGTATTTTGCTTAAAATTAATTGCATTATGTTACAATTTTTAAATATGTTTGGTGACTAAAATATAATTCTAATTAATACATAAATGTGTTTTGTTTAAATGCATCTATTCACTGCAAAACGGAGAAAAATACTCATTTTTAAAATTGGCTGTACTCATGCTAAGCACTGTATATATGTATGTATGTATGTACATATGTATTTGTGAATATATACAAAAAAAAAAAAAAAAAAAAAAAAAAAAAAATATATATATATATATATATATATATATATATATATATATATATATATATATATATATATATATATATATATATATATATTCGTATTGAAGAGGACACAATTGATTTTGGTGTTTATTATTAAATTGGTTTATGAGGACATGCCTTGTGTCCAAAACACTTCAAAATCATAATTAAAGGGGTGTTTTTCAATTATTAATTTGTCTTCAGCTTAGTCCTTTTACTATTCTGGGGTCCCCACAGCAGAATGAATCGCCAACTTATCCAGCATATGTTTTACGCAGCTGATGGCCTTCCAGCTGCAACCAAGTACTGGGAAACATCCATTATGCCTCACAAACCATATACAAGTATGTGTGTGTGTATAAATACATAATCTTCTTTATTTTTTATTTAGAAAATATTTTTTTTAAAGTTAGACATGCTTTCTGTCCTTTTTTATTATTATCATTATTATTATTATTATTTTCATTTTTTATAGTGGCCTTGACACTGACCCATAAACATTAGTCACAGGCTCAATCTCAAAAAATGAGCCATCTACTGTCAACATAAACACCACTTATACCACATTAGTAACTGGTTTGAGATTCTCTTTGCACTCTAACATCATTAACAGCAATTTATTTAGAAGACAAACAGCACCACTTAAGCGACCCACAAAAGAGGCTCATATAAAGCATACAGCAAGTGCTAATTTAATAAATTAACTTTGCAGACATGAAAAATGGATTTAAAAAAGCCTCATTTAAAGCTCTATTCCTGTCAACACTTCAGCAATAAAATAAACATGCTGCTCTTTAATAGTGATGCTCCACAATATCTAATGAAAGAGCTTTTGCTTGTGTCTGTCACAATGAAATGTAGCATAGTCTTATCCAAACCAACATGTAGGTCTTTTAGGATGCAGTATAATCTGTTGTTTACTGTGTAGTTTGCAACGTCAGAAGCACGTCTGCACAGTGCCTAAAAATACTGTTTAGCTAGGCAGTTTTTGAGCATCAGTGCTCTGGGATAATCCTGTCCCTGTTCAATAAGTTTAATAAAGTGAAAGTGTCTCCCTAATACAGTTTTCTTAATCCGTGATTTGAATGCACTCGCTCGCCATATGCAGCGTACAGCTGAACAAGATAAAACAATACTTTTCAGAAAGCAACAATATGCACTTCCACTAATCTCAGATTGAAGTAATTTGATAAAATGCACATGGATCAGACATGTTTTACAGCCAGTATATGAACTGAGTGGAAATACAGCACCAGAGTATACAAACCTCTTGTTATTACTCATTATACAGACATTTGATGCAGCCTCAGTCCACAAAATGGCCCATATAACTGCAGTGATGGAGCTCCGCATTAAAGAGTGGACTGACAAACATCAAGGCCATGATAAGTACAGTATTATCATATTTTGTATAACAAAAGTCATGCTTTTAAACATCTAATTTATATTCCAAAGCATCTTATATAATGTGATTAACATCAAGAAAGGAATAAAACTCTTTAAAAGACGGTAAGACATCTGAGTGTTGCGCATTTCCCACACACCAGTTTTGCTTTAAATAAAGACTTTTTAGAGTTGATGCTTAAAATAAATGTTTATAGCAACATTAAAGTCTGTTAAATTCTAAAATAAATTATATTCCGTTATACTGGCACTTTTATAGCTTTTTCTGTTTTCAATACTGTTCAATTTAAAAGAATTTGTTCTGAAGTGATAATAACTCAAAACTTTGAGTTACTTTACAATTTAGGCATATATATATTTACACATACACACACACACACACACACACACACACACACACACACATATATATATATATATGTATATATATATATATATATATATATATATATATATATATATATATATATATATATATATATATATATATATATATATATATATATACATATATATACACAGTTCAAGTCAGAATTATTAGCCCCCCTGTTTATATTTTTCCCAGTTTCTTTTGTTTAACAAATTTCTAAACATAATAGTTTTATTAACTCAATTATAATAACTGATTTATTTTATCTTTGCCATGATGTAATGCCTGGGTTAACTCGAAGAAGGCACAGGATCTCAGGATTATCAAAACACGTATATTTATTTACAAGACTTTACGAATATGAACACAGGAAGAACATAGCGTGAAGACAGACATCGATGTAGTGAGAAAACCAGACAATGGAGGAACTGAATACAAGGACTTAAATACGCATGAGGTTAATGACAATGATTGTAGACAGGGAATGAACAGGTGGAACAGATGAACATAACTAGTGGCGGGAACTGGAACAAAGGAGCACATGGTGAACATGACGAAAACAAACACGCAAGGGAGTCAGGTTGTGACAGATGACAGTAAATAATATTTTACTAGATAATTTTAAAGACACTTTTTTTAATACTAGTGGTAGCTTTTTTGTGTTTTACATTATTTCTATTGAGGTAATTTTACTTACCTGGCATCCCAAAACAACTGCAAGTGAGTGAGTAAAACTATATGGTGGTGTGGAATGTCAGTCAATACTTTTAACATGTATACTCTATATACAAGTAGGTGTATTACAAAATAGGGCAGACGATATAGAAAACCTTTCTTTTTGTAAGGAACAGAGAAATTGACTCTGATTGCACAAGTGGAAAATGGGCTACTTCTCATTCCTTTGGGCAGGTTTTGAGATGTCATTTGGCTGAAAAATTGTCTTGGACTTCTTGGACTTTGTTTGGCATCTCCACCACAGGAATATGTTTTTTTTAATGTACCAAAATATACTGCATGTAAAGACTTGAAATGTAACATTTTACCAATCAAATAGCTTGAGTTTTTGATTTTTGATGCTATTTGTCTTTGAAATAGCAAAACATTACCTAAAACAGCTGTTTAAGAGAATATAGATGGGCCCTGTTTACACCTTTATTGCATTTGTTTTGAATCTGATCACAGGCAGACAACACGTTTTCATGTTATTTCAATCTATCTCTTTTGTCCAGCCTTAATGGATTTCCTTGAGTGGAGGCTCTATGATTGTATCTTTTATGTTTTGATGTAGTATTATTAAATATGTCCATGCAATTTACACACTGAAAGAAGTTTTACACAGTAAAGCAGATTTAGTTTATGATCTTATTGCTGCAAAACTACACAGAACACTGTGCGTTTATGTTTAAATCAGAACATGTTTCTACCTTCAAACCAAACTTATGATTTTAAACAACAGTTTAAATCCCATTTGGTTAGTGCTCATCAATAACATATCATGTTACGCTTAAGAAGTAGGTCAGCATATGGAGAGCATGTAGTCTTTAGTGGCTATTTGAACACATTTTACCACATAAAACATTTGTGAAAGCAATACAGTCAAATGCATTGTCAAGTATTTAACACTTTGTAAGTAGCTTAGCAAAAATGCATCTGAATACTAGATGTAAATAGGGCCATAAGCTCACCCATGCTCCTCTTCAACCTGAACGCCCACTGACTGGAACTTGGACTGGTCCTCCAGCTCCTGCTCCTCTGGGCCGTCCACCTGTTTAAACACATAATACACTAAACCTTATTCACACACATTTGAAGAAACATCTATAGCATGGGTTTGTGTATTGAAATAAAAAGCCAAGCTTGTGCATGACTTGTATGAATAGGTGTTATTTTAAGGATCTACACTATTTTTTTTAAAGAAGCATATTTTGCTTACAAACGCCAGATATTTTTGATGAAAAATATATTAAAAATTGTAAAACTGTGAAATATCATTACTATTTATATTAACTGTTTTATTGATGAATGTAGTTTTTATTTGTTATTATGTCATTTTACGTATCCCTATGATTTAAAGCTGAGTTCTTAGCATAATTATTTTAGTCTTTAGTGTCAGATAATCTCTAAGAATTAATTCTAAAACAGTATGATGCTATTTTGATCAAGAAACATTTCTTATTATTATGTGTTGAATACTGTTTTGCTAGAAACTCATACAGTACCATTCAAAGGTATCATTCAAAATGTGTCCCTTTAATCAAGGACACTTTAAATTGTTTAAGAGTGAAACTTAAGACATTTATACTTTGATTTTGAACCCTTTTTAATCAAAGAATTCAAAAAAAAAAAAAAAAAAAAAAAAGGAAAATGTATCACAAAAAATCTTCCAAAAGGGATGAAATTATGGCCATCACAAAAATTACTGACCCAAAATTACATTTTCAGTTTTTAGTGAAAATGTGAAAAATGGCTTAACATGAAAGATGATTAAAAGGCGTAACTGTGCAATGTTCAGTGTGCTGTTTTCACTCACTCTTTCAGAAGTAATCACTGTGTGGCTTTCACACTGCATAAGGAAAACACTGTGCTATGAAACCCATTCATTGTTGTTGTACAAACCAAATGCTGAAAAACATTTTAATGGACTATTCTTGTTCCTGCTGTTTGCAATAATGCTACTTAACTATTATGGTAATGTTAAAATGGCGCCTCTCAACTGAACCACTGTCACTAAAATGTGAGGTAGCACTTGTATATAATGGTCCATTAGTTAATGTACTTACTAACCTTAACTAAGTATCAATAATCTCGCAAAGCATCCATTAATCATAGTTCAACATTAAATAATGCATTATTCATGTCCATAATCGTGCTTGTTAACATTACTTAATGCACCATGAATTAATTTAAACTTAAATTTGACCTAAACAACATTAACTAACATTAACAAAGATGAATAAATGCCATAACAAATGAATTACTAATAGTTTGTTCATGATAGTAATCCCATTAACTAACATGAACTAATGGACCTATTTTTTAAAGTGTTACCAAACGTGATTATTTTATTTACAGACGTTTCTTTATCTGTATAATTCAAGTTAATAAGTTACATTTAAAAATTATCACACAATTCTTACTTATTTTTTAATAAAACTATTACAAAGCAACTTCAATTTTGTGTCCAGAATATTTGATTTCTGTTTTGGCCCAGAATATTCATTTTGGTGCAACCCTGGATTCCAACATTAGACCATCTATAGGAATTTCTAAAGGATCATGTGACACTACAAACCAGACTAATGATGTTTTGAACCACAGGAATAGATTACATTTTAAACATTTAATCAGAAAACAAAATAAACCTTCTGAAACTGGATCTTTGTTCTTCAGTATTTAAGACTTTTTAATGATGAGGGGTTTGTCTTGTGTTCAGGTTGTTATGTATGTGCTGTTTGATTTGTTATTTTAATTAGTATTGATTGTGTTCCACACTTTGGGCACTGTTGTGTTGTAAAAAATGTGCTATAGAAATAAACAACAACAAGAACAACTACTACAACTAATCTTTTCGCAATTTGAACTTTATTTGGTAACACTTTAAAGTAATGGTCCATTAGTTAATGTTAACTAATGCACAATACAAGCTATTATTAATATATTTAACATGGTATTTATTCATGATTGTTAACATTAATTAATGTTATTTAAGTTAAATTAACTAGTTAACAAGCAAAATGTTGGATGTTAATGCATTAGTTAATGTTAAAGATGATTAATAAATGCTTTACATGATTATTCATGCTTAGTTAATGTTAGCAAAAATCTTAACTAACATTAACTAATGGAGCAGTGTTACCCTTTATTTCTGCTAAGGAACCCCAACCTTGGTGAGCAGAACATGCTACTTTTTTTCCAAACATAAAAAAAAAAGTTTACTGTTGTTTACATTAAATGAACACCATAAGTAAGTGAGTATTGTGTAGGACAAAGGCACCAGTGCGCTCACCACACATCAGCTATAGAGGGAGTGGAGAGACAGTGATAGAGCCAATTTGGTGGATGGTGATATTTGGGAGGCCATGATCAGTAAAGGCTGATATAGGGATTTTGGCCAGGACACCGGGGTAACACCGCCACTCTTTACAAGAAGTGCCATCGGATTTTTAATGACCACAAAAAGTCAGGACCATAGTATAACATCTCAACTGCAAGATGGTGCTCACTAACAGTATAGTGTCCCCTTCACTTTACTCGGGCATTAGGACTCACACAGACTGCATGTTAAATGCCCCCTACTGGCCTCACTAACACCACTTCCTACAGCAACCTAGTTTTCCCATGTGGTCTCCCATCCAGATACTGACCAGGCTCAGCCCTGCTTAGCTTCAGTGAGTAACCCAGTCTTGGGCTGCAGGGTGATATGGCTGTGGTATAAGTGGATATTACTACTACTGTAGATAAAAAGAGCACTTTTGACTAGGGTTATCACGATACCACCAAATTATGCCATAATACTATACCAGCTGAAGTATTACGATACCAAGTATATTTTGCTTTTGACGCACGTCACTTCACTTCAAATGGTATTTGTTTTTATGGTTATTTTGTAGATAACTGACCAACAAAAATACATTAAATTAAGATACAAATTAAGTCAAACAAAATTAGTTACAAGAAGAGATTTTTTCAATAGAATATTTAGTAAAAATATTGCTTTCTAAGTGTTTCCTCTTGCTATTTTGGGGTTTTCTCATCTATTGTATTTTTTTTTCAGTCTTATCTGTTAGGAATCCAAAGTAATTACAAATTTCACTTCAGTGAGTTAACAATGTAGTTAAATCATATTCACAGGAACAGAAATGAACAGATTCGGATGTGTGTTTGAAGCATCAGTGGAACAGAGTGTTACAATTACAATAAAGTAGTCTATTGATTATTTGCTGGCACAAATGTGTAAGCATTTTAGTGTCTTTTCCACATGCTATCAACTATTGTTGAACCGTTATTGACGATACTACCATTTACAAATCTCAGATGTACCGCCAGTATGTTGTAGCCATAGTATTACAGTGCTACTGAAGTACCCTACTTCTGACTCACCTGAATGCCAATAGAAAGGCACCTGCTCTTCCTGAGCACATCGCGTCGGACGTCCTCCAGGGCTGGTATGGGAATGGGGACAGGCACGGGCACAGGCAGGGGAAGTGGTGAGGGCGGGGCAGTGCTGATGGTCATGGTGCTGTTGCTGACGTGTTGACTGGCGGGGCCGTGGATCTGAGCGTTGGCCGCCTCTATGGCTGCCGTCAGCGCCTTCATACTGTCAATACTCTCAGTGGAATTACTCAGGCCGGAGTGGAGCACAGGTTCACCCCTCGTCCCGGGACCGTCCATATAGGCATCCTGCGCAGACTCTGTGCTGCTCTGAGCGGTGATGGAGATGAAGGGTTTGGTGGAGGTGCGGGGAGGAACTGGTGGAGGAGTCTTCTTGTAGGTGGTGATACATGATGATACTGGAGACAGAGAAGAGCACTTTATTAATTTCACTGAGGCTTCTATAAATAAGAAATATGGATAAAACATGGACTTACTTATATTAAAAAGGATATAAGCAGTTGAGTTTAGTTTAAAAAATGTTTATGGAAATAAACATCAGTGTTTTTTTATAAAGTGTCAGGATAAATAATACACATTTACAAAGAAAGTCCCACTATGACATCAAGCAATTCTTTCATTTATTCATTCGTTCGTTCGTTCATTCCTTTGTTCATTCATTCATTCATTCGTTCATTCATTCATTCATTCTCCTTCGGCTTTGTCGCTTATTTATCAGGGATCGTCACAGTGGAATGAACCATCCACATCAAGTAATAACTAATGTATATATTTTTTTCAGAAATTGCTTCACATTATCACATTTTGACCTGATGACATTATCTGACAACTGCCTTCAATTACAATACGTCAATTACAAATGTAAACGTTTCTGTAAGACAGTCAAGCAATGTTTTGCTTTAAATCAGTGAGAAGACTCGGCGCAGACCACGCTTCAGCATGACTCTCTGTGCTAATCTTCTGCCAGCAAACAAGTCTTTGCACAAACCATGGATTTGCATCAGATTTGTCTCACAAACTTTTTCAGGTCAAGCTTAAATGCCATGAGGAGCGGTCTGTGATCCAGCAACAGATGCGACCCAAGATGGAGCAGCAAATTTCCACAGCTTTCCGACAGTCTTTACAATGATCTCAATTACTGTATAGTATTAATACACTGCAGGTTTGGTAATTCAATAACCAAATCAGACGTAGGCCTGTCACAACAATCAATATATTGACTTATCGTGCAATACTTCAAGATGACCTCAACAATTTTTGCCGCTGCAATAAATATTTACAAAATCACAAGTAACGTTAAAGCCATTTTACAACGATGTTTACATTCAACTTCACTAGGGTCAAAGTTTATAATTGGGCATTTACCTGATAGGACATTTAACACTATATATAAGTGGACAATTTACCTGTTTAACATCAAGTTATAGAATCTAAATAACTGTAAGAATGCTAAGTGTTTATAATAATGAATTTTCTCAGACTCAAAGCTCTAACTAGAGCATCAAAACACAGTGGAACATGAAATACACAAAAGGTAAGAATGATAATAATAACAAAAAATACAGATTAAAAGAAAGCCTCATAAGTTATAAGCAATAATAAAAAGATGAGATTTAAGAAGTTTCTTAAAACAGTACAGGGAACTGGCATTCCTGATGTTTGTGGGGTGCACAATTTAGGTGCATGATAAGAGAATGCCCTACCTCATGGTGCTAAGTTTGCAACGAGGCTGAAACAAGCCCCGAAGCGGAACGTAGATTACAAGAGGAAGAGGAGGTAGATATAAGATCACTTATATAATCAGGAGCAGAACTGTGAACAGCTTTATAAGTTAAAATCAAGGTTTTAAAATCGATGCGTGGCTTAACAGGCAACCAGTGTAACTGTTGAGTACAAGAGTAATGTGAGAGCGAGATGATGTGTGAGTTAACACACGTTAAGTTGTTAAGTTCGCGATCTATGACCCCCCAAATAAATGAACTGTAAGCGTTTAGTGAGGTTTCATAGGGATTCACTTTTTCTTGTTTGTTTTTGTGTTTTATCACCACTTAACATGTCAAGCACGCCAAGCCAACAAATGACACCAGTAAGATATCATATTCTATAATTGACTATGCTTTATTAATGCATTGATACAAAATCGTACAAGCTCTTGTGGAGATAACAATGTTTCTAACTATCAAACAAGACCTAAAATAAATAAACATAACAAATTTGAAGTTTTAAGAAAAAGAAAAATCTAAATAAAACAATTAGAATTTCAGTTTTGAGGTCCGATGACTTTCTCTAATAACAGACTTAAATGATCAATTATAAATTCTGTCATAATAATTAGTGTCATTTTTTTTATCTTAAACCTTTTAAATATTTATATTCAAAATAATTAAGACAAAATAGTCAAAACTGACTACAATTGTACATTTTATGTCATATTTGAAGTAATTATCTACTAAACTAAATATATAATAATCTTTTTTATTATTATATGTAGTCTATATATATATAAAATATAACTATTAGCCCCCCTGATTTTTTTCCTTTTTTTTTATATTTCTCAAATGATGTTAAACAGAGCAAGGATTTTATACAGTATGTGTGATAATATTTTTTTTTTTCTTCTGGAGAAAGTCTTATTTGTTTTATTTTGTCTAGAATAAAAGCTATTTTTAATTTTTTAGGTCAAAATTATTAATCCCTTTAGGGTATGTTGTTTTTGATAGTCTATAGAACAAACCATCATTATACTATAACTTACCTAATTACCCTAAACTAATATAAATAATTATGAGACTACACATAAATCAAAAAACATTTTATAAAATATTTTAAATTACAAATCCCCATTAGGAATTCCATGCTTTTAAAGTAAAACATGAAAGCAAAAATAGGAAAAAATATTATTCAAAAGTTTTTTTTTTTAATCCTTAGTTTTCTTTTTCCCACAGTATTACATAACCAGCAAAGGCCACCGTACAGTGGTATACCATTCAATGCTTTCCTCTTAATTTCCTTTTTTAATCCTTTAAAAATCCTTCTGACAGAGTGCATGAGTACTTTACATCATGCTCAAATTCTCTTATTAACCTAGTTATGGAAGAATGCTATTATATCAGCAGTCCATCTGTTGACATTGAAAGTGTAATCATGAAGTGCTGGCGGTTGACACGGTGCACTCGTTTCCTTTAGCGCTTCACTTCAAACACAGAAACTGGCCCTCAGACGAATCATGAAGCCACTAATGGATGTCAGCGTGAGCTGCAGATAGAGAGGTGTGTGCTGGAAGATAAACATGGACAGAGGCGTTTCTTTTGCTTTGAGCTCTTCCAAACATCCACAAGGAGGCGATGTAGAGCGAGACACAGGGCAGCTGTTAATGTTCTGTCTGATTTCACTGCCTCATGCCAGAAATGCATATTGATTTGTCATGTTTTACACTTATAATTAATCATTTGGTATGTGCTTTCACAGTTGGTTAGATGATCCATTTATATTATCTATTTAAATAGTTTAATGCAGAAATATTTTTAACACATTTTTAAACATAAAGGTTAAAAATATTTTTAATAACAAATTTATTTAGTATTTTCTCTGAAAATAGTACAAAAAATTTACAAGGTATTTTGCAAGATACTACAAGATTCAGCTTTAAGTGCAATTTAAAGGCTTACCTATGCAAGTTATGTTAAATAGTCAAGTCCCAGTGACTTGTTCTGTAGCCATTTGAAAAAAAAAAAAAAAAAAGAATACACACTTTATTAGATACAACTTACTAGTACTGAGTTGGACACCCTTTTACCTTAGGAACTGCCTTAATTCTTCGTGGCATAGACTCAACAATACTGGGAATATTCCACAGAGATTTTGGTCCATATTGACATGATAGCATCACGCAGTTGCTGCAGATTTGTCAGCTGCACATCCATGATGCGAATCTCCACACCACATCCCAAAGGTGCTCTAATGGATTGAGTTCTGGTTACTGTGGAGGCCATTTGAGTACAGTGAACTCTTTGTCATGTTCAGGAAACCAATCTGAGATGATCCTGAAATGATCCATTTATGTGATCCTGCTGAAAGTAGCCATCAGAATATGGGTACACTGTGGTCATGAAGGGATGGATTGAAGTAGGCTGTGACGTTGACATGATGATCAATTGGTACTTATGGGCCCAAAGTGGGCCAAGAAAGTATCCCCCACACCATTACACAACCACTATCAGCCTGAACCATTAATACAAGGCAGGATGAATCAGTGCTTTCATTTTGTTAATGCCAAATTCTGACTCTACCATCCGAATGTTCCAGCTAAAATCGAGACTCATTAGACCAGGCAATGTTTTCCCAATCTTCCATTGTCCAATTATGTTGAGCCTGTGCAAATTGTAGTCTTATTTTTTTTGTTCTTAGCTGACAGGAGTGGCACCCGGTGTGGTCTTCTGCTACTGTAGCTCATCTGCCTCAAGGTTCGATGTGTTGTGCATTTAAAGATGCTCTTCTGCATACCTCGGTTGTAACGAGTGGTTATTTGAGTTAATGTTGCTTCTATCAGCTGGAACCAGTCTGGCTATTCTCCTCTGGCCTCTGGCATCAACAAGGCATTTGCGGCCACAGAACTGCCACTCACTGGATATTTTTTCTTTTTTGGATGATTCTCTGTAAACCCTAGAGATGGTTGTGCGTAAAAATCCCAGTAGATCAGCAGTTTTTGAAATACTCAGACCAGCCCGTCTGGCACCAACAACCATGACACGTTCAAAGTCACTTAAATCACCTTTCTTCCCCATTCTGATGCTTAGTTTGATCTGCAGCAGATCATCTTTACCAAGTCTACATGCCTAAATGCAGTTGCTGTCATGTGATTGGCTGATTAGAAATTTGTGTTAACGGGCAGTTGGACAGGTGTACCTAATAAAGTGGCCGGTTAGCGTATATGTGTGTGGGTGTGTGTATATAGTAGCCAAACTAAGAGAAATTAGCCTTTTTCCAGACGAAAAAAAAATATGAAAGAAAAAATGCAATAAAGTGAAGGATTTCCTTGATCTGTTAAACATCACTTGATTATGTAACCCTAACCCTAAATATTTGGGAATATTTGAAGAACAAAAGTTTCACAGGAGGGCTAATAATTTTGACTTTAACTGTATATAAAGAAAACAGAAAGATAATAGAAAGAAGATTTTAGAGGGTAGACTATTAGATTTAGATGGAAGACATCGAAAATATAAGAAAGTGAGTGATAGAGGACCATATATATTTTGATGCAATAAATATATATTTATATGTCACTGTATGCTCAGTGTATGTATGTGAAAAATCAAGGATTAATCAAGGGTTAATAAGAATAAATCAGTTTTGTAAGGAGCTCAGATTTTTTATTTATATTAAAAATGAACGCGTTTATTTTTAGACTCAATTTATCCACAGCAAAAGAGACATTGCAGAAAATGCAAGAGTCCATTCACTCATGTTCATGTATTTATTAATGCTTTGTATCTGGAGAGACTCTAAACAGAAGTAGCATTTTTCAGAGAGGACGTCTGAATCATGTTATTGTTTATAAAGAATTTTTCATGAGAGAGAAATGAATGAGATATCACCAGACTGATATTCAGTTTCAATGTGAAGAGTTTTTCTGAGCTACTCAAATGGCCTTGGGTCTTTGCGAAGGGAGACTTGACAGTTAAAAGAGTCAAGATACTGTATAAAAGCATTACTGTGCATTATTTGTACATTATGATACCAGTCATGCTGAACACACACACACATGCCCACGCACAAACACACATGAAACCTTTAACAATAATTTATAGTTCTTTCAGAGGCTCTGTTTTAACACTAATAAAACACAATTATGACATACAACGTCATATATGCAAATGTATAAAATATTAAAAATTCTCCCATAAATTAAATGCATATAAAAAATAACTAAATATTTCAGCCCAAAACATTTAAAAGTACAAACAAATTCACAATTTTTGCATCGCACTTTTGACTTCATCACATAATTATAATTGAAAAGCTACATTTCGGCTTTTTGTTTAAACATCTGTTTTAACTTGCTTCTGCATAATGATTTTTTTTTTCAAATCTCATAATTACAACTTAATTACTTCCATTCAGTTTTGTCATTATGACTATCATAATTATGTTGACTGTCATAATTGTCATGTAAATTCACTTCAGACACAAACTTAAATGTCAGAGCATAATTATGAACGTGTATTAACAGTTGCGAATGTCATGATTAGACTTTTTCATTAATATTACGTTTCAGTCAGAATTACGAGGTTTTGTAATTACTCAAAATTATTTAACTTTGTTTCTTAATTTTGAATTTTAATTTGTCATAACTTACATGAATATGTCATTACTTTGATTTCCCAGAACTTAAAGAGACAGTTGACCCCAAAAATTAAAATGGCCATCATTACCTAACCTCCCAAATGATCACTTCAGTTCTGATAAATGAATAGCTATAAATGAAAAACATACAATGTATTCACCCTCAAGTGCTTTCAAACCTTTATGAGGTTTCCTTTGTTGAACACATGGAATTATTCCAACAGTCTAGGAGTCTCAAACTCAAATTGGCAGGGGGCCATACCAGTGGCTGACAATTCATAGGAGGGCTGTTTTAACATTTCAGCACAGAAAAAAATGGAAACCTGATGTAACTGATGCGCTCAGACATTCTTCCCCAGAGTATCATAGCTCTTTTTTTTTGTTTCTCGTTGTACATATTGAAGGGGTAGTTTAAATTGCTATGAAAATACCAAAGGTGGGAGTAAGTCACATAAGTCACAAGCAAGTCTTGAGTCTAGTCTTCAAGTCTCAAGCAAGTCAAGCCAATTTTTGTCAGACTCAAGTCAAGTCAAGTCAAGTCGAGTCACTACTTATCTCAAGTCAAGTCAAGTGAAGTCAAGTCATAGCTTGGTCTATCAAGTCACTTTCAAGTTAATAAATTTTTTTTTTTTACTTGGTTTTGTATGGAATGCATAATATATAACAAACGGTTAGTTATTTAACAAAAAACAAGTTTTGAGTCATTTAACTCGTCCAATTCAAGTCTCAAGTCATGACAGTCAAGTTCAAGTTAAGTCAACTCTTTTTTGCATATGTGTCAAGCAAGTCTCAAGTCCTAAACTTTGCGAATGAAGTCTGACTTAAGTCAAGTCAGGTGACTCGAGTCCCCCATCTCTGAAAAATACCACAATTTAATAATAGACATAATAATAATTTTTATTATGTCCCAATCAATTTTTGCTTAACCAAAAGTTTAACAGATAGCATAAAACAGCAGAATGCGATTTGGGTAACTTTATTGACTTTACTAGAAATTGTTCTTCTCAATATCTTTTTTTTTTTTGGTTAAACAATAACAAAGAGGAGAAAAGTATGTAAATATTCATATTTACTTTAACATGTTTAATTTAGTCAGCAGTAAAATATTACTAATGCCCATTTTTATACAATTCTTAACATTCATTTGAGGAAAATCTATTAATGAGAGATTTGAATCGAATATCAGCAAAGTGATTTACACCACCAGTATAACGTGTTAGCCATAAAGAGATGTTTGTACAGCAAAATACAGGTGGTATAAATCCAAAATCAAATGTCCCTTGAATATTTACAAAAATAGAGCTTTAGTAAAAAAAAGAGGACTTACAGACATATTTCAACATTTAAATCAGCCCCAGAAATAATTTGTTAGTGTGTGGGAATGCAAAAATAAGATATGCCAAAGTAAAATGAATGAATTAATAATAATAAAAAAATTTGTGGATGCCACTGTACATACACCATGCTCTCAACTCACACAATCCAAAAAAAAAAAAACATGACTTATTTGAGCCCATCATATCTAGTTGAGGACAAGCATGTGCTCCTAAGCAATAACAGTCTGCAAATCAGATGCTGCTCCAGAGATTTCCGTCATACGCTCTCATTTCACCCCCTCCTCTAATCATCGCACTCTTTTCAAGCTCCACCTGGGTTTGTAGTGATACTGGGGATCACTAAAGCTGCATTATAACTGCAAAGCATGATTGTTTTTGTATAATTTCCAGCGAGACTCTTGCTGATTGTGCCTTTATCTCGGCCATTTGTCGTTGTTCCACCAAATGTTTAACAGGAGTGTTTGACAATTACTTTCAAAAGGGAACTAATAATCGATGCTACAACAACTTGGGGGAGGAGAACAACTGATTGTTTTGACTGTATGAATAGTCAGTTGGATTAGGGTTTCCTATTTGCTGGACCGATAAGCAATTAGGAGACTTCAAACTGGTAGACACGAGTGCAGCCTGAATGTTTTTTTCCCCCGCATCAGTCACCTATGATACCTAGAGAAAGTAGAAAGCATCTCAAAGACACTCAAATCACAGGAATAATGCAAACTGCTCACTAATAACTTTACTCATTGGTAAATATAATATTTGACAACCGGGCAATCAAATATGTAATCCTCCTGCCGACACTGGACAACAATTTATTAAACTTGGCACGGCTCAGTCGGAAGCATCGCTGAAAGCTTCCATCGCCCAGGTATAGTTTCTATGAGAGTTTATGAACTCACAGAGCTGGGTGCACTTCTGAAAAGATCTAGTGGCTCCAAACGAATTGACATTGTTTTTCAGCCTTATTAAAGCACATAAACACAGCTATTCTCTCAATAAAATCCATGTTAGCCATTTAGCAATGAAGCTAGAGTCATCGGGCAGAATGAAGCGAGTAAACTCAAAATGTTCAAAATAGCGCAATTCATTTGCGTGTGCCACATCTGGTATAAACACAGCATAAGTGTGTTGTTTTGATTGTTAAACTTCTATATATGTTGTATATACAGTATGCATCTATCATTTCTGCATAAGTGGTCATAAGGCCCAATCCCAATTCTACACCTTCCCCTCACACCTACCCCTTGGTTTGCGCATTCACGTGAAAGGGTGTGGATGTCCCAAATCTCTTTAGCTTGAAGGGGTACGGCTAAGGGGAAGCTCTTGAAAAGGAGCTTTTTCAGCACCACACTAGAAATCAAGAGGTACAAAAATTTCTCAGAATACACCAACTACAATGGCAGCATGGCTACACACGGAAGTAAGGAGATGCACAAATTAGTATTTTTTGTCCTTATTACACATTTTTACAATACAATACATTAACGGTTTTTACCGTCATGTTAAAAAAAAATGAAAAGAAAAATTAATACCAAAAATAACACAACTGGAATAATTATGAAGAGATTGTAATGACTTATGATGGCGTGTGCAGGTGTTGTAATGCTGTCGCATTTCTTAGGGGTAACTTTTGAAGCCCTTCCCCATTACACTCTATTTCAAGGGCCAAGGGAAAGGGGTTGGGGTAAAAAAACAATAGAATTGGGAATGGGCCTTTCTCTCTCTCCCCCAGAGTTATTTACAAATTATAGAAGCCAATGAGTTCCAAAAAGTAATTATTAGTGGATTAAAATGTGCTAATTTGTGTATTTGTCACATATTTTCCAAATTACCCTTCAAAATCCTTGAGGGATTAAACAAAAAATTAATTACATTAAATTAAAAAGCCATGTACTGTACAGTATGTAAAAAGCTAAATGACTGAAATGTAAATGTGAAGCGCAGACATAGGCTGAGCTTGCACTCCTGCTGGTGCGCAGTGTAAACACAAACACACAAAAACACACACCGTATATCACAGACTTAATATAAAGATTGGAAAAACTTTAAAAATGTAAACTGTGGTCAACTCTAGCTTTTACTATAGCACAAAAAAATAAATAAATAAATAAAAAAAGGAGTAAAAGATGTTTCTGACAAATCTCTTTAGTTGATGATGTTGATATATAAAACACACAAATATTGTACCCTAATTGTAGCAACTGCTAATTATGTGAACACTTTTACTTAATTACTAATGTCAATATGAGTAAACAGCAACATGCAAAAAAAGGGAAAGAAAAGAGTAATGCTTTTAGTATATGACTACATATTTGCTTTCTGGATTTTGAAAGATGCTTCAAGTAAACAATATGTTAGAAGATTTTAGCCTCAGCTGGATAACTGTTATTGTTTAAATTATTTAAATGTCACATGCTGTTCAAGGTCAGATTTGGCTCTGCAAACAAGGAGTATAATTTGGGCCAAAAAACTATAGATGGCTGTTAGATTTCTGGATTGCAATGCCTTTTATCAGCTTGTTCATGCTTTTATCAGCAGCAGAGTGGATTACTTTAAAGGCATCCTCACGGGCCTTCCCAAAAAGACAGTCAGATAGTTGCAGCTCATCCAGAACACTGTGGCCAGGAATCTGACCAGAACCAGAAAAACAGAGCACATCACGCCTGTCTTCAAGTCTTTACACTGGCTCCCAGTTACATTCAGAATCGATTGTAAAGTATTATTACTTGTCTATAAGTCACGAAATTGTCTAGGACCTCAATATATTACAGATATGCTCACTGAATACAAACCTAACAGATAACTCAAATCTTTAGGATCATATAAACTAAAAATTCCAAAAGCAGGGTGAATTGGCCTTCAGCTACTATGCTCCCTGCTGCTGGAATCAGCTTCCAGAAATGATCAGATGTGCTCCAAGATTAGGCACTTTCAAATCAAGACTGAAAACAGATCTGTTTAACTGTGCCTTTACTGAATGAGCACTGTGCTACGTCCGACAGATCGCACTATTATGTCTTTTATTTTCTTTTTCATTATTTTATAACCTATTTTAACACGTTTTAAATCCTTTTTATAATTTGATTTTATTTTCTTATACTTGTCTCTTTTATTCCTGTTTATGCAAAGCACTTTGAATTGCCACTGTGTATGAAATGTGCTATATAAATAAACTTGCCTTGCCTACAATTAAGATCATATTTGGTGGTCTGTGGCATCTTAAAGTTTTTTTTTTTTGCTTTAGACTGTGTAAAAGGTGTAAAAATATGTGTTTAAGCATTTAACCCTTGACCTTTTTTCACTGTCAGCATTTGCAATGTGTCATTTTTGCTTTGACCCTGAACTCAGAGGATGAGGTGAATGATTCGCTCATAGACAAAATCAATGCGAATCTGTCGCCTGTCTGTCCTACAATGACAGTACACTCATGCTCTTAAACACTCACACAGGCCTGTTTCGAAAGACCCGCTTAATTTATCCACCCAAACTCTCTTTCAAACCTGTAGATTATGAATTATGTTCAACATACATTTTCGCAAGTGTCTGTATGCATATTAAGCGGCCGTAAGGCAGGATACTGGAGATAAATGCTGGGTCTAACTAGTATTTATCATCATTCTTCCCCAGTTGATTGATTACACAAAGACTTGCAAATATTTTTATATTGCATGTTTTCTAAAATGTTGTTTAAAAGGGCAAACAATGCATTATTTTATTCAACAAGTGATAATTTGCATTTATTTCCAGCACAAACATCTAAACAAAAAGAATAGCATATTTTCACTCCATAATTCAGAAAATGCAGGGACAAGGAAATAAAAAATAAAAAACCTTTCTGTTAAGATAAAAATATTCTATACAATTATATAGAATTATATATGAACAAATTATATATGAACATATCTTTCAGTAAAACCTTCAGAATTTCATATGAATAAAACTGTAAAGTTTGATGTTTTTAAGAGCTACTGAAATGGAGATGTATCGCTTACTGCACAAAAAACTCCTTTTGAGAACACACACTTTAAAAATGTACAGTTGTATATGCAAAAATACTTCACCTTTATGTGAAATTGTAATTTTTATTTTTTATATTTATCAAGTGTTGTTTACTTTTCAACACATTTAAACATAATAGTTTTAATAACTACATTTTCTCTTTGCCACAATGACAGTACATATATTATTTTGATAATTGATTTGTAAGATACTAGTATTCAGCCTTGCAAGTGCAATTATAAGAGCCCCTATTATGCATTATAAAAAGGTCATATTTTGGTTTTGAGGTCTCCAACAACATGCTGTTATGCATCCAAGGTCAAAAAACACTTTCATTGTCTTATAATATGCATGAATTTTTATCTAATTATCCTAACAACTCCTATATGATTTGTTCAGCAATTAATTTGTTCCCAAACCCCAAAGCAACGACAAACTGCAATGGATTGCGAGCTCGCAAACACATTTAAATCTGTAAACAAAGCGGTACGCACCACATTTTCAATGCGGCTTTAGAGGCAATATGAGAATATAAAGAGTTAGCCAGATACAGTACAAGCCCCGTGGAGTGATTACAAGTAACAAAACTCAATTAAATACATATTTTGCGAGCTAGAGAAAACAAGGAGGCAACCATTTTAAGCGCACATAAGTTACTTACATTTGTAAAATGTGACCTAGTAGTTATATACATAACATAATCCCAACCAAACTAAAATAAATAAAACTCTGTAGAAAGCGGCACGGTGGCTTAGTGGTTAGCATTGTCGCCTCACAGCAAGAAGGTCGTAAACTGGCCATGTAGTGTGTGTATAAATGTGACTGTGTATGGGTGTTTCCCAGTGCTGGGTGGCGGGTATCTGCTGCATAAAACATGCGTCAGAATAGTTGGCCATTCATTCTGCTGTGACAACCCCTGATAAATCAGGGAAGGAGTCAAATGAATGAATAAATGACTCTCTAGAAGAAATTTATTATAGGACATATGAAAGATTTTCTTGCTGTTAACATGCTATTACTGGGGAATTATTAGAAAAGCATAAAAGAATTCACAGGCCAATAATTTAGTCTTCAGCTGTATAGTTGTAATTGAAATCCAGACTTAAACTGATCAAATCAATACAAATAACTTGCACTTTCTATGTTTTCTTTATTCTAGACTGCAACACCAAAAAATGTCCAAAATCTCAAAATTTAGATCTTTTTCAAGGACAAATTCCTCTATGCCCAGCTAATCAGCGTAATCCTGAGTGATTCAGAAGACCACAAAAGAAGCCGTCCGCTCTGGACAGACATCTCTTGGTTTTATTCTGATATCTAAAGCTGCCAAAGTGTTTAATGCGGTCTAATTCGTCCCAGATGAGACCTGAGAGGGAAAAAGAGGGAGCTCAAGAGGGAAAAGAGAGCGCTGGCTGTCGTTTTACCCCATGAGAGGCAATTAACACAATCCGTCTGGCTAAAAAAGCACACGGGCGGCCATTCGAGAAGAAAGGTCAAGCACTATCCAAACTGTGGGTCCCAGAGCGAAACTTTGACCGACAATTTCTCACACACAAATCTGGTGACTTTCTGCTTTGTGTTTATCAGTGTAAAATGAGAAAAAAGTCATTTACGTCATTTTACTTAATCACTTAAGAAACTTTAGCAAGATTTAAAGGGACAGTTCACAAAAAATGAAAATCTACTCACTATTTACTCCCTGTATTTGTTTCAAACCTTTATGACTTTCTTTCTTCTGTTGAACACTAAAGAAGATGTTTTGAAGCAACCTGAAAGCTTGAACACTGACCTTCACAGTAGGAAACCCAATGAATATGGAAGTCAGTGGTTTCCAGCTTTCTTCGAAATATCCTCTTTAGTGTTTACAAGTGAAGGGTGAGTAAATGATGACAGAAATTTAATTGGATTCCATTTATTGGATTTTCCTAGTATTAGTACATTTACTTTATTAGTATTTATATAGTTTCTAATAAGAATTATGTTCATTTATGCAAATAAATATGTCTGCTTGGAAAAATGAAGAACGCAAAATAATGTATAGCTAGGTTTATTAGGAAAAAATAATTGTATGTATTGTTCAGACCATCATCTAACTCATGTTTAGAAGTTTAGGAGTACAGTATATAATTGTCACAATCACCAGCAATCTAACTCTCATTGATCGCTGAAGAACATTCACATTCACACGGACTACAATCTTGTCTCCATACAAACTACAAGTCCTGTCATGCACCACACACAGACACACACACCTGTTCCAAGTCTCCTTTGATTTGACTCACACAGCTAAAACTGCTCATGTACTGATTACACTCACATACAGTTGAAATCAGAATTATTAAAACCTCTTTGATTTTTTTTTTAAATATTTCCCAAATAATGTTTAACAGAGCAAGGAAATTTTCACAGTATGTCTGATAATATTTTTTTTTGTCTGGAAAAAGTCTTATTTGTTTTATTTCGGCTAGAAATAAATTTTGTAAAAAACATTTTTGGGTCAAGAATATCAGCTTTTTTCCCCTCGATAGTCTACAGAATATTACAAAGCGTTCCCTGGTATAGTTTTCGTGTTCACCCTGTCTGTAGCCTGTACCGATCATCTGCCTGTTTTCTGATGACACCTCCGTATTTCCTTGTTTGTACCTGTTTGAGCCTGTTATTGATCATTGCCTGTCTCACCACTATTCTTAATAAAACCTGCATAAGGGCTCTCACTCCATTGTCACTCGCCTCCCATGTGGTTATAATAATGAGCCTAAAAATTGTATTTGGTAGCTACTTAAAACTAATTATGTTCTAAAAATATTATACATTATTTAAGTACTTTTCAAGACTAGATTTTATTAACCAAAAGTACTTAAATAAATCATGCATAAATGACTAAATTATTTATACTGACAGATAACTGGAAACATTGTTGAGATTCAAATGCAGATGTCTCAATCAAAACTGAAACCAAAGCTCTTAAAATTAACATGACGTTCTCTTTTCTCAATCTTATTAGCATAATAGGTTCCTTAAACCAAGCTTAATAATTGCACTGGTTATTAATATGCATATTAATTTTAATAGTCACATACATTCTTTGTACTGACAATTAGAAGCCCCAAGGCTAATTTTTTTATAGTATAAATGTTATTCAGTCAAAAGATTAAGAGTAAAACTAAATAAAAAAGGCTGCTAAAAAATCATTGGAGTTTATGTCATACAAAGAAGAGAAGAGACATTTTATGTTGAATTGTAGTGATTGTCTGTATAAAAAAGACATCAGGGCTAGGATGCAGATTACCATAGTCTGAGGGTAAAAGGTTAAACACAATGCACAAATCTTTTCTTTTACAAAAACTTTGACTGCACAAATCCATTACATCCTGCTGATAATCCTTCGCAAGCAGTGAGTGCAATTGACACTAAAAGCTAAAAGCTGTACAATATCTGTACATTGCATTACGTAGAATTGTGTTTCTCATATAAGCTGTTGAGTGCGAGTCACTGATGTCACATCATATAACATTTTGATCAGTGTTATTGTACAAAATTTAGCATTTTTATTATATTGTTATAATACTTTTGAATTTAATAATATAATATAATATAATATAATATAATATAATATAATATAATATAATATAATAAATATAATTAATATAATATAATATAATATAATATAATATAATATAATATAATATAATATAATATACAACAGTTCTGTCAGGTTCTTAAATATGATTGGCTGACAGATGTATGATCTTCTGCAAATAGCAGCACGCAAACCACCTATTCACCCTTCACCCTTGTGTATTACTCTGCCCACATTCAGCAACAAGCAAAGGACACTCTACAGTTTGACTACAAATATTGATGCTGTTGGACAATATAATGTACTTTTGAGGCTTTTTTATTAATTTGTTTAGATTGTAACTAAGCAGTTCATATGGATAGTGCCTATTTTAAAATATGTATGACTTCAGAGCATCGGATTCAGAGCATCAGCCTGTCTGAGCAGAACAAAGAAAGTGGCGGCTGATGTTTCGCCACAAGATGGCAACAGAGGCTGCATAGTAAGTGCTTAAGGGAGAAAAACAGCATTTTCTCAGCGTAAATTTCAAACTACAGCTGAATAAATATTTAAAAATCAGGTAAGTGACATTCTGAGTCAATCTCTCTCTTTTGTATTTTGTAGTGCTGTATTAATGCCACTATGTACTTTGCTTTGGCTTTTTTGGGATAATTTTTTTGTGATCTCCTGATTGCAACAAAAATAATGGGAATTCTCTGTAGCTTGATGGCATTTCATGCCGTTCAGCCTTATAATCTTGAGTTGTGAGCAAAAATGACCTGTTTTGTCATCACTTTAGATATTACGCTAGATAATTATTAAAATACTAGTTCTAAAGAATGGTGGAATAAAGTGGTTCCTTGTACAAAAGGGTTTTTGATACTCTCTGTATGTTGTCAAACTGTTGTATAAATACAATATCACACTTGTAGTACTGCGATAAGGCTATATATTGTCACTTGTGGGGGGCACTAAGGGACTTGAGCCAACGAATGCCTCCCACCATTGCCGATATACAAACACATCGCACTGCTACTCGTGTGATATTGCTCATATATTATTATTTTATATTATTATATATTATATTATATTATATTATATTATATTATATTATATTATATTATATTATATTATATTATATTATATTATATTATATTATATTATATTACGCAGCAAAATGAACCACCAACTTATCCAGCATATGTTTTACATATGGAAACACCCACAACACTCTCATTTACACACATACACTAACACCAACAAACTCCACACAGAAATGCCAACTGACCCAGCCAAGGCTTGAATCAGAGACCTTCTTGCTGTGAGGTGACACTGTGCTACTGCGCCGCCCAAAATATATTATATTATATTATATTATATTATATTATATTATATTATATTATATTATATTATATTATATTATATTATATTATATTATATTATATTATATTATATTATATTATATTATATTATATTATGTTATATTATATTACCTTACATTATAACACTCAAAGCATAATTAAATTGATTAAAGCACAATAATGTTTTTGTTATTGATATTGAACACTTTCTATAAACCTAAATCTACACCAGTTCATTTATATATATATATATATATATATATATATATATATATATATATATATATATATATATATATATATATATATATATATATATATATATATATATATAGACACATACAAAAAATCTATTTTGCACAGAATATGTGAATAAACTACTTGACTATACTTGACCTAGTCAGTAAATTTACTGCTAAACAAGAAAGCGCAGTTTTGACCACGTGTCATTAGAAAATAAACTAAAGAGAAACCTGATCAGAGTCACTGCCAGTATCAGGCACACTGCCCTGGAAATGTCCTCCACTCTCAATGTGGCCATGAATATGCAGAGGTAGTTTATGCTCTAAACCCTCACTCACTCCATCACTCTGTCAGCAATAAAATAAGATATCTCCAAAGTAATGACAAAAAACACGAAGCAGAAGAATGGAGAATAATTTCCTCAACCAAAGCAGATAACAAGAAGCTGACAAAGCAGCGACTCTCCAGTCTGAAAATGTGGAATAATGTGGCAGAGCGTCGTCACAGCGAGCACTGATAAACGCTCGCTTCCCACTGCTGTACTTGTGAAAGTGTTTAACTGTGTGTGTGTGTGTGTGTGTGTGTGTGTGTGTGTGTGTGTGTGTGTGTGTATGAGTCAGGCATCAGCTCAGAGTGAGTGTGACGGGCCTTCTTCTCCAGCAGCAGTATTATCCCATCCATATCTCAGCCTGGAGCTCAGCCTGCACCAGTATTACATGCACGTCATGTACAATCACACTTCACCCCTCACACACACATGCACGCACACACACACACACACACACACACACACACACACACACACACACACACACACACACACACACACACACACACACACACACACACACACACACACACACACACACACACACACACACACAAACTCTCAGCCTGATTCCACGCTCAACACTAGCAGGGAAATGGGCATTTAGGAAGCATATCATCAACACTGCTTCTTAATTTCTGTTCTTTCTGAGAAAAATCAAGCAGGAATATTTTTGCCAACAGAACAGAATCGACGTTCACTCTGTCATTTTTTATTAATAAAATGTACTAATGGTAAGTAGTATTGACGTTATTCTAAAATGCGGAAGTGGGCTTGTTTTTGCGCTTGTTTTAGAACTTCCGATTCAGTTTTCATATGAGAGAAATGACTAGGAATAACTCTTCAAGAGTAATCAAATACTCATATCAAACTACTTGCTCTACAAACAAGTGTGTGCATGACTATACAGACAACGTAGAAGAATATAATAAGAAAATATCCGTTTGCAACATCAAGCAGCAAAATGAGCTGTTTTTAAAGTCTAAAAAACAATGGAAGTGAATGAGACCAGAAGTCTCGAGCCAGAGATTAAAATGGCTGCTCACATAAAGAGTAAGGTCAATAGTTAAGATTAATATTTATCACATTTTGGAAAATCATATAATCAGGTTAACCGTAGTGAAATAAAGGCCCATTCACAACATACTTTAAAGCATAACGATAACGGTATAGCTTTAAAAAAAACTTCTTAAAGTAAAATATTAGTATATAAGAATTGTCACAATAACCATATTTATGCATTATAAAGGATAGTGTTGGTATACTTTTTATTTATTTATTTTTTTTACAGGTGCTTTTTTATCCTGCTTTTAATCAGTTAAAGTTTTTAAAGCAACAGGTGACAGAACGTATTAATAAATAATGATATTGTCCACTGGTTTGGATGCTAATATAGCTATCATTTCCTTAAAGGGACAGTTCACCCAAAGATGAAAATTCTGTCATTTACTCATCCTCCACTTTTTCCAATGTTTTACGATGGGGTCACATGCTGATTGGTCAGTTTGTATGTCTCAGTACTTGGGCTTTGGTCACATGGTCAAGAAAGATACAGTTGGTAGACTTTGCTCTGGCCTCTTTTTCCTGATCTGCTCCTCTCCAGCTTTAAACTCTATCTTCACTGACCCTACTGCTATCAGGCTCTCTTCGAGGCCTACTCTCTTTCTCTCTCTCCCTCCCTCTGTCTCTACCTCTCTCTCAGGTAGCTTTAGTTTACATTTATTCTGGCTAAAATTATTATCATATGTTTTTATCATTTCATGTTTTATCAGTTTATACAGTTATTTGTAACCAATTCAGTTGTAACCATAGAGAATTATTGTCAACAAATCATTTCATTTTCCAGTATTTGTAGAGTAAATGTACAGTTTTCACCATCATACTAATAACTTTTAAAACTACAGAACTACAGTTCGAACTGCTGTAGTTAAATCCCATTCTTGCACATTCTTCAGAATATCTTTTGGTAAATTTTGTCCAGAAGAAACAAATTCATAGTTCAATTTTATTAATCAATTTAAGTTTAATCACTTAAGTGTAAGCGATGAGAAATGTTTTTAGAGTTACCCTAACCCTATCCCTGTCCTAACACTTGGAAATTTGGTGAACTGTATCTTTAATAAACGTTGTTGATTTTAAAGAGCTTAAACTGTTAAACTGTCAAATAATGTCAAAAATAATGTGTTGCTCCAATCATATCTGAAAGCTTTGGCATACGTGGCACCATCATTTAATTTAATTGCGCGGCACATGTACTGTATGATATTAACAATAGTATTTGTTTTTTTTCTCATAAAAATGCACTTTTGAGAGTGTATAGGTGTTTCCCAGTGATGGTTTGAGGCTGGAAGGGCATCCATTGCATAAAACGTGCTGGATAAGTTGGAGGTTCATTCCGTTGTGGCGATCCCTGATTAATAAAGGGACTAAGCTGAAAAGATAATGAATGATAGAATGAATTAAATGGACATTTGAGAGTAGCAGGGGCATGAGTTGCGGATGTAGATTTAATATAAATCCTCACTAAATAAGTAAAAAGTACCTTACAAGAATACTTTTAGCTCCTATGACTTTTTTTTTGTGAATAACAAGAACAAATACACTTGCTCTAGCATACGCAGTGCCATGTCTTCTTTTGAAAGACACTGAGAAACAATCAGTACAAAGTGTAGCTGAAAAAAAGCAGTGCTGTTTCCCTCTGCTTTCGGTGCATTCAGCGATGATGCCTTAGCTGTAACAAAATGTCATCACTTCTCTGTTCAGCAAATCAATAGTGGCATCAGACTGACCTTTTACAAAGGAAAAAGGTCACAAAAGGTGACCAGTTAGTCATTTACTTAAAAATTTCATTTAACATCAGGACAAAAATGAGGTCAAAGGTCCTGTTTACACTGGTATTACGATTAATTTCTATATACCTGATACCAACTCAAAGATGCAAAACACAAGCATGAATCTAAATGATAAAAACATTTTGAGACTGTACACTTTTGAGCACTTTCACAGCTCAAAGAATGCACAATGTAAGTATATAGATTTCATAGTGTAAGCATAGATGCAGATGTGTTAAAACAGCAATTAAAACCCTTCATAAAGACAAAGCACACCAAAGCAACCAATTCAGCCTAAACCATACTGTAGCAAAACACATCGATCGATTCACTTCCTTTTTTCAGTCAGTCATATTAGTAATAGGCAGTTGGCTTTTTCATTAAAGTAATGTCTGTGACAAAATAAGGGTCCTGACATAATCTAAGCTCAAATGGCTACAATAGACACCATGAAAAGGCATGCTAATACCAGATTGTACAAAAGGACATGCGTCATCACTGACTACTTGTGATTTGCATGTCAGTGTGTGCAGTAAGTCATTTAAACATAGCTGAAAATTAAAATCTACACCCAAACATGAATTTTTTAATATTTGCATGCTGTTTGTTTTGAGTGTAAAAGCTGAAAAGGTGTGTGTGAGTGTTTGTACACAGTCATGGCAAGTGAGGAGAAAAATAATCGGTTGTACAATTTCACACAACCAAGATATCACTGCTAATTAATAATTTTTTTTTTATAATGTAAAAAAGTCAAAAAGAAAAATATATGTTGAAATTAGAAGCAAGTAGTAATTGTGAAAAGTTACATTTAGGAGAAATAAATTATTTAGGCATCACTCTATTTTGATGGTCCCTTTATGCCTTTTGTTCAATTTAAGTTACATTACATCTACATGCTAACTAATTCTAATTAGATCATAGACTGTTACGTTGGGGGTCAGGGTTATGGTTAGTGTAAGTTGCAAGACATGTACTTGCAAAGTTTTTATAGTTAATTACATGTCTGTTGAAGGAGCAGTATCAGCAGATATTTAGCAGACAGTCCACTAATACTCAAATGAGAATTAATTGGCAAATGGTTGCACTGCAACTTTTAGTTTACAAAATGTGCAATAGGGACCATTAAAATAAAGTCTACCATATTTTATCACTAAAGTACAAAGGCAGTAATTTTGATAATTTTAAAATGTAAAAAACACCCTAATTTTTTAAAATGTGTGTTAAATGTTTATGTATTTCATTCTACATTGTTACTTAATTGAAATTAATAAACACAAATAAGTTATTAGTTTTGAGTATTTATATCTTAAATAGTGAAAATGGTCAAATTAGCTTTGAATATGCATATCTTTGTTGCATAGAAACTTTCTGATAACAAAAACAGAACTTTAAAAAAGTTTACTTCAAACATGTTTTTCAGACTTTAAAAAAACAGTTTCACTGCTCTCCTGCTTGTCGGACAAAGTAAGCTACATACATTATGCATACACAAATATAAGCTATATTGCAAAAAATGTGTTTTTAGTTAATCGACTTTATAAACTATGATGACAAACATTCAAAGAATAAATATAAAATCTCAATATAAGCTTTGATTGTAAATATGATGCTAAGGCGATTCTAGAAGTTATACACCTGAAGTCTTGTCGTTAATCCCAGTTGTAAGAGCAACAAATAATACACTGACTTCTACATTTGGGAAAGTGGTAGAAGGTAGATTTTTCTGATGAATCATCTGTTGAACTGCATCCAAATCATCACAGATACTGCAGAAGACCTATTGGAGACCGCATGGTCTTAAGATTATCACAGAAATCAGTCAAGTTTGGTTAAGGAAAAATCATGATTTAGGGTTACTTTCAGTATGGGGGCATGCAAGAGATCTGCAGAGTGGATAACAACATCAGCAGCCTGAGGTATCAAGACATTTATGCTGCCCATTACATTACAAACCACAGAAGAGGGCAAATTCTTCAGCAGGATAGTGCTCTTTCACATACTTCAGCCTCCACATCAAAGTTTCTGAAAGCAAATAAGGTCAAGGTGCTCCAGAATTGTCCAGCCCAGTCACCAGACATGAAAATGAAGGAGGAGGCATTGGAGATGAATCCAAAGAATCTTGATAAATTCTGAAAGTCCTGCAGGAACGCTTCCTTTGCCATTCCGGATGACTTCATTAATAAGTTATTTAAGTCATTGCAGAAATGTATAGATGCAGTCCTCCAAGCTCATGGGAGTCATACACAATATAAATTTTTCCACTGCAACATGACTTTATATTCTATACTGTGCATTATTTCTGTTAAGTGACAAGACTTTTCTCTAATCAAAGTCAAACCATATACTGTCCTGATTATATAGTTAAAAATCACGGCATGATTATATTTTATTTTGGTAAAATAAGAGCAATCTAGAGGCTTTTGCCTTTCATATAAGTCACTTCTGATACCAAATGATCAACTAGAAGTCAAGTTATTATTTGTTGCTCCTAAAACAGGCGACAAGACTTTTGTCAGGAAGCGCAGAATTCTGATAGTTCCTGTGTTAATAAATACATACTAAAAAACTAACTTTTGGCAAAACACAACTATTCAAAGCTGTAAATAAAGTTCAGATTCCAGTAATAAATTTGACAAGAATATTTGATATGAGTTTGTCAGCTTTAAAAAATGTCACTTTCAATTCACGTTTCAAATGTTTGTGAAAGTTACAAACAATTTTCAAAGAAGAATTGCTTCCACACCATTCCTTTTCAGTATTTGAACTGAACTGTTCCAGTGCTCATTCCTTATCATGTGAAATAACTAAAAGCCCCGTTTTCTTACATCTTCAGCTCTGTCTTGGAAATCAATAGACATATGGCTGGACTGCTGATGAAATACATGTTCAGCTCTGATTTTAAACATATCCAACCATTTTCAAAGTATTTTGAGCCTCTTCAGTCTCTACTGGAGCTGCGAGGCCTCACATTTGTGTAGCTAAAAGGAAACATTGATCATCAGTCCCAGCGATGGCAGCTGTGGTATTTTCCTGGCGTACGCAGACAGAAGACAGCTCAAAAATAGCCTGCATCCTCTGACTATGAGTCTAAATGATAGCTGCTGCCGGGCCAGGAACACAGTTTAGAGATAGTGGGAGGATTCTGCAGTAACAGCCTGAGGGACGTCACAGCTAAAGCGTCATCCGAGCCCTGTGTGCAGTCAGCCTTACAAAACGGCACAACATTGTGCAAACAAACGCTCCACACAATAACAGCTCACCTGTCAGCACGTAACCCCTGGCATCTTCTCTAAAATATCTTTCTATTATTTCAGCAGCTCAGACTCCTGCCTGTTGGGGGTCGCAAACCTCTGCTCGCGCTCGACAGCTCAGGTTTGCGTTAATATTTGAGGATGCTGAAAAGAAGCAAGCGCTACTGTGCAAATACATATACGCTCCGGGTTTAAAGGTCCCCTGAAGTGTCTTGAAATGTGTAGTGTGGTTCGACGTGTGATGTAACTTCAACTAAAACATGAAGACAGGATGGGTCAGGGAGATTTAAGATATCCCAGACACTTTGACGGCTTCACATATGGACAACACCAACACCTCACGGAGTGAACGAGCGGGGAAACTAGTTTTTCTTTCTATCCTTTGTTTATATTTGATAATTCTCCGTCACTTCTTTCTTTTTTCTTCACCTACTCTCCTCTCCACTCAGCTCAAACAGAAAGATTATATTAAAGTATGAATGTTCTGTATCAATGGAAATGGCATCACCCATTATGTTTTTTTCCAGGGTTCTCACTTAAAGAAACCCCAAAACATATTTTTTGAAATGTAGACAGTCATATACATGCCCCACGTTGCTAAAAACACTATTAGGACACATATATAAACGTAACAAGTGAAAATTGGTTGTTTTTGCATTGTTTAGAGCAAATTCATTTTTCTGGTTGAAATTGAAAGCAACGCGACAGCGATAAGATCATTGTGTAAATTTCAGTGTAGAGATTGGCTGTCTGTACCGGCCGGTACAAAGTGACGTCATTGAGTTTTCAGCACATCTGTTCATTAATTTATGAGAAAGACTTGGTTCGAACCAATCAGCGCTCTATTGTGAACGAGATGAATCTTCATTAATATGCCTGATATAGCTAAGAAGACACTTTTTACCTGTTACAGAATTCAGAGAGACGCCATGTTGTTTTGCCAACCGTAATTCAAACAAGTAGAAAAAGAAGAATTGTTCGGACACATGGGTCATCAGTGTTATGTTTATAAGTGTGCCGCAATGAAGGTTTTGTTTCCATTTCTCCACAATGAGAGCACAGCTCGCGTGTGGACCCACATGTGTGGATTAAAGTGGTCTGCTAACACGCGACAATAATATGTTTGTAAGGAACATTTTTTACCCGAAGGTTTTTCGAATCTAGAAAAGGTGATATCCGGATTTGCCACTTGGATTTGGTAAGTGTGTGATCGATGTTCTTTGTTTATGTTATTTCAGATGGAAAAGTTAGTTAGTATTGTCAGCAGTACTCTTTCCGTTTTTAAAGACATACCTTAGTCAAAATGATTTAGCTACTAAGTTTACAGTATGTAAATATCAATATCATGGACTGAAAATCCTCCACTTCTGCACAGCTCTCAGTTTCACTGTAAATGCTGCTCTCTGAATCACTGACTATCACTCCTGCATCTGTGTTTGTGTTGCTGGTGTGAAAATCTGCTGTTGTGCACATAATGAAACTCCCCTTTTCATGCAAACCCTTCCCTCTTTCGCCACTCGACACTCCCCCCTAAACAAAGCTGGACTTTCCTGGACTAGAGATGCATGTGAAAATAATCAGCTGAAACGAGGGGTTTCATGGTCCTTTAAGCCAAACATCAAATTCCACAATTCTTCCAGAGTTGTACTTATATATTAATAATATAATATTAATATATAACATAATTTTAAAATGGTTTAACTTTATCATAATAACTTAAATAGCCACTATGTACACTATGTAAATATACTACAAGTACAATGGATAACAATTAACTTCAGATTTAAAAAAAATATCAAGTACTTTCATGACAGTTTTTTTGTCATCTAATTTTTAACACTTAAAAGATATCATTTTGAATCCAAAGTTCTTAAAATTACCATATTTCCTGACATGCTATCTTTAGTTAACAGGTAGGTTCTGGTTACCGCATTTAACTTAGGTGACTGCAAGTTGACAAGCATGAAAGGAATAAAACTGAGCTAAAAATAGACTCACCATGACAATACCTGTAAAACAATAAAAAATGTTCTAAAAATATAATGATAAATGAAAACTACAATTTAAAGAAAAATCCCTGATATTCCAACTCAGACAAAAATATAAAATTTCCCTGACTTACATTGTCTGGAATGGACCTTTTTAAATTCCACGCTATTCCAGAACCCATGGGAAACATAGATTTCATCTGAAATGTCGACTGGTATAATGGTTTCATTTACACATAAATAGGCTATTTATACTGTATTTAAGGCATATTATATTATATATATATATATATATATGAAAGACTTGAATTTGTATAGATCTTTGGCCCACTGCAGAAGGAATGCCCCCTGCCAGGGTCCTCTACCTAAATGACATCCTGTTCTCCATAACATGGTTTTGTTTGTATCAAACTTAAAAAGTTACTGCGCTAAGGCGCAACTCACTCATAAATGCCAATTTCTTTAATAGCAATGCTCAAGTCTAACTATTTTTCTCCTAACAATACAGCATTTAGTGTAATTAATATGGATGTAATTCTGATGCATTTTGTTTCACCTGAGCAATTCAAATGTAATCATTACTGTATTTCTTTTTCTTATACAGCATCAAGACAGTAAGCAGGAAAGTAACAAAATGAAAATAAGACTCTGCTATAAAACAAACAGTTCAGTTTGATAATTGTGTAAATGTATTCATTATAAAATAAGTTCAATACCATCAAACTAATCTATAACAAAATACAATAGCAACCCCTGTTAGGTAAGAGGAATGAGGGAGGAGGGCTAACTGAATCTGTGTGCTGTGTACAGAGGAATTAAAAGCTGCTCAATCATGCACAAGAGTTTAATGCTGTTTTATTAAAGTAATGGGAACTGGGTGACATTAATGGAAGAAATTGCCCAACATGTTCCTTCATGACTCGTTTAACATGCAAGCCTGTCCCCAAGAAGAAGACTCATTGTATTTTCTGGCTCATTGTCTGCCCCCTGTGGTGAGGATGAAGGACTGCATGCTAATAGTTTACTAATTAGCTACGCTAAAAGACAAACACGGTGTAAAGCCAAGCTATTAAAGATTTATCAAAAGCCACGTGTAGTTATGATAAAATACGCTTGAATAAGTGCTTCAGTGGAACATTTTGAACATAAACAATGAAGTGTAAAATCTGCAACTTCGCTCCACTCCACTTCAAAGACTTTGTGCAGTAGCCCAAAGGCAGCAGTGCAGCGTGTGATAAGAACCTGCTGTGTAGCAGGCAGATGGTGCTGCTCTGTTCGTCTGAACACACAGTGGTGTTAAGAAGGGGATGAGGGGAAGGTAGGTGCCCTCTCAATGTCAGCCCTGACAGCTCCCTCAATTAGCTATCTCGTAATTCGTCTGGCCGGGTCTCCATGGCGAGGACATCTGGAAGGTCCTAATCTGGACGGAGGACGACTGGACTCAGTGCTGTACCTACCGCTCAGTGGTAAAAGATTATTCAGTCAAACTCGTTCAGTCGATCCAAACTTGTATGACCTACTTTCAAATGCTGAACATTTATTTGAATGTTGTATTGAAAAGTATTGTTTTGGATAAATAGACAAGATATTATCAAAAAATATTATTGCATGTTTAAATGACATGAGGGGCTGTAAATGATGATATAATATGAGTTTTGGTTGAACCATCCATTTAATTATCAGTTAAACCTTTGACTTTTACAATCACACCAGTGTGTCCCGTCTTGGCTGGTTCCTGAAGCGTACGATCACACTAGTGGAAGGTTAGTGCATGAGGTTAGTAATTTGCATAATACAGCCCCAAATGTATACACATTTCACACATAAATTTGAGCTTACACATGTTTAGTGAATGAGACCAGGTATGCCTTATTCGCATCAGATACACACTGTTTAGCTAGCTAGAACATTTACTCTACTCTTCGCCCAATTAAACAGCCACATACTTTACATTAAAAATGTGGAAGGGGGCCTGAGGGAGTTATTAAAATTAACTTGTGAAAAGGGTAAAATGCAGCTGTAGATAATTAAATAAAGTAATAAATCACCCAACCAAACAATCAAATCAATTAAGTCAACCAACCAATCAATTGATCTATTCTGTTTCACTTTACAAATATAAATTGTTTTAGTAAAATTCAGTAGCAAAAGGTAATGATGTAAAAATAAGTGGTGTGGGTTTCATGCCGATTTTGACTTAGTGAATAACAATGTGTTTTAAAGAAACACTCATTTTTGCCCCCTGTGGTGAAGATGAGTTATGTCTCTTGTTTTCTGTTCTTTTTATGTTGTTTTTAAATCCACTGATTTTCATTATATTGGGTATGTCTTGGGGTTTCTTAGTCCATACAATGACCATACAATTTTTTTTGTCCACCAAAGTCCAGTACATTCTACTGACTTTCATTATATGGATAAAAAAAAAAAAAACATCAGGATTGGAAAGACAAGAGTGTGTGAATGATGATATAATTTTCATTTTGGATGAACAATCCCTTTAACTAATGACCAATGTGCTAATTAGGATCACTGTAGCCAACTCATATTCATTATGGCTTAATTTTGGTGTTATTCACACATCAGTCCTTTGTTTCTTTTACATAACGCAAAATATGGGTTGCAAAAAGCAATGACGCAAATGCAGATGGTGTCAAGAACACCAGCTTTGACCCACTCAAATGCATAGCGATTCTCTCTCTTAAATCAATGTCAGGCACGGATAGAAGGTCAGGTCAAGTCTGTCACATCTCTCGCCAGAGTTGCCCCAGCCAAAGCATCCCTTCTGAGCTTTGTCAGCATGTGAAGCTTAAACAAATGGCAGCTATCAACTCCACAGCCAAACTACTGCCGCCTCTGGCTGGCAGGTGCAGTCCATGTGGAGGAACACACCATCCCTAATTATTACCATTATGCAACTTTCGGCAGCAGGCTTCAGAGAGATAGTGGACTGTATATACTGGGCATGGGATAATAATCGTTTTCAAGGAATACCTCAGTATGGAAAAGTCCAGGTGTTAAAACCGCCAAGATTTTCTGCTATACCGTTCCTAAGGTATGTGTAAAATATTTTATTCAAGTTTTTTTTTCTTTCTTTTTCTTTTTCTTTTTTTTAGGACAACAGTATCTCAAGCAAGAAAGATATACAAAGATTCTGTTTTAAATTGTACAGAAATCAGTGTTTTTGAAACTAATAAAGACAGCAGAAGTCATTAGATGTTTACTGCTCCAAAATATTTTTAAATTAAAATACATTGTGTTCAATTTTAAAAAAGACTTTTAAAAAGAATACATTTTAGAGCAATAATTACAATACTATGTAACTGTGAATGTTTTATGCAAGGTTATCTTACTGTCAAAATCTTATACCGGACCATGCCTACTGACATATATACTGACCCATATATACATGACATATTCTGTATTTGAACTGAACATGTCAAATGTATGCCTTGAAACCACATGAGAATAAAAAGAGCTTCACGTGTTAAAATCTAATATGAAATGCACTTAAAAAACAAATGTGTAGAGTGATTTTGACATTTGGTTTTACCTTGTGCAGCTTGTAAGATTTTTTTTGTGAGGACCTTTTCATCTCGCAGAGAAATTAATGTAACTACAGAATTGCAAACACACACACACACACACACACACACACACACACACACACACACACACACACACACACACACACACACACACACACACACACACACACACACACACACACATATATATATATTAAACTCATTCTGTAGGATTTATAAGCATTTTGAGAAATGAGGACGTCACCAATGTCCTCATATTTCACCTCCTTTTTGTAATACCTATGTCATACCCATGTCATTATACAGATTTGTGTCCTGATATGTCACAAAAACACGTACACAAATAAACGCACACACACACACACACACACACGCACACATAACAAGGGCTATGAATAACGTACAAACAAAAAATAACCAACTGCTACGACTCATCAATAAAATTACTATCACTTATTACTAAATCTAATATTGACAAATCCAAATGTATATATATATATATATATATATATATATATATATATATATATATATATATATATATATATATATATATATATATATATATATATATATATATATATTATTTAGACCAGTACATCTTGAATGGCTGCTTAAAATCTCAGCATAAATTAACGCTCCAAGCAGAAATGAAAGGGACCTCGCACCCGGGCTTACCGCCACGCCAAAATCACAGATTTATGCCAAACTTCCTTCTGTCAGCTGGTGGCATTATGACTGTGACTCAGTATTGACATGTAAATGTCTTCAGGAGAGGAATCTCTTCAAACCTGTGAATTTTCAGGCAGATCGGACATTGTGGGGTTGAGTTATTAGTACTTCCTTTTTCATGGCGAAACACTGAATTTGACAGTCCACCACACGCCCTTCGCCGAAAACTCTAGAACTTGGATTTTATATGATCTAGGAGGAGTTTGTTATAGTGTAAAACCAGTCATTTCATGTTGCCAGCAGGTGGCGCTATAACTGTAACTGAATATTAGCATGTAAACGTGTTCAGGTCAGGGCTGTTATCAAACGAGTGTATATTGAGGCAGATCAGACAATGCATGCCTGAGTTATAACAACTTCTTTTTTCGTGGCGAATCGTCAAAGTTTGAGAGGCCGCCACGGACATGCCCTTCAATGAAAACTCTAGATCTTCACAATTTAATATCACCAAGGCCTTTAAATACCAATATACGTTACATATTCGTTACAATTCAATTCCTGGAAATGGCAGAGCTCGGTTCTTTACAAGCTCTGGATGATTTTTAAAGAGATAACACCAGACTGTATTGCCTGTTGTTTTGATCCATTCTAACAGGAGCACCATGACTGTAACCAAAGCTGATATGTAAAGATTCCTGACTGTACTTCCACACAATTAAACCAGCCCACTAGCAACATGAGCACTAGCGTGACCCCCTAACGTTACCACAAAAGATTTCAAGGAACTTTTCACATTTCTTCAGTTTGCTCCTCCTCAGCCAGCTGTCTCCTCTCCATAGATGCGCTGAGGCTGGTGGCCATATGCTGGCTCTCTGACTTGCCGCAGGCTTTGGAAGAACAGTAGGAGCACAAGAGAAAAAAAAAGCACTCGAATCTGCATTACTAGTGCAGATAGAGACTGTCTAATGCAGTCAAAACAGCACAGAAATGTAGTATATAGAATGGATGCAACTTCCAATGAAGGATTACAACATCAAACAGCTCTCAGAGCATCCTGATTATTAATATTCAGCATGTCAAACTTTGCAGCGTTGTGAATAATCTCTCGTTTAATGTTTTTACTGACAAATATTACATACTTGGGCTTTTTCAAACAAAGTGACAGTTGAAAATTTCATCAGAGATGCCTTCAAAAAAAAAAAAAAAAAAAAAAAAAAAACAACAACAACAACTTCACACTGACAGCAACCTCCAGCGACAACAAAGCTGCTTGATTTCCAGAAAGATTATTTTGTGATTATTTCTGTTTATATTCAGCCACTAGTTTCCAGCGACTCTCGGTTAAGCTTTAGTTTTCTTGGACAAGAAATATGCAGCAGAAACAATAAAAATAACATGCGTCTCTCGCCTCTGATTTCCTGTGTAACCATTTATGAAAACATATTGGAGCCTATGGAGGTCTCTAAGAATGTGCATTTAACTGGTCTAGTTTTTCTGTGCAGAAAAGAGGAACTAGATATGGTGCAGAAAAGCTGACAGAGACAACCCGCCTTCTCCTTCTTCTGTGTTTATAAACTGGGTCTTTAGTCTTAAAAAAACACTTGCAGAGCACCTGGTGTGTTCTCTTGGATAGCATTGTATAACCAATGGGACACATTTGTGCGATCCAGGGCCACAATAGAATTATTAATTTGTATTTAATAAATTACTAATATTTTTTAAATTGATCTCCTCCTGAGTTTGTATTGAATACGCATGGAATTAATTATAAATTCCAACACTAGTTAGTTTGCAAGATATATTGTTCAACCTAAAGTGCATAAATTATTAAATAATTGGGCAAGTTAGGTTAAAAAAATTCTTATATAATATAGACCTTAAACATATATTTTTAAAAATGGAGTACAGGGAGGACAGATGTAAATTAGCTTTATAGCTAACTCTGGCACAACATGTCAAGTTGTCCCTGTATAAATAAGTAAGTAAATATATAAATAAATAATTAAACAAATAAGTAAATAAATAACCAAATAAGTAAATAAACAAATATGCAAATAAATAAATATATAAATACGTAAATAAATAAAATATTAAATAATTAATTAATTAATTAAATAAATAAATATGTACATAAATAAATAAATGTTTAAGTAAAAAATAAAATAATAAATGAGTAAAAAATAAATATGCAAATAAATAAATGAATATGTAAATAAATAAGTAAATACATAAAAGAATAAATATGCAAATAAATACATAAATATGTAAATAAACAAGTATATAAATAAATAAATAAATATGTAAATAAATAAGTAAATAAATAAAGTAATAAATAAGTAAATAAATAAAAAAATAAAAAAATAAAAAAATAAATAAATAAAACTGCTTTTGTTCCAGAAAAAAAAAACATATTTTCCAGATGAAAAAACACAAAAGAATATGCTGTCAAAAAATCCTTGCCCTTCTAATCATCACTTTTGAAATATTTGAAAAAGAATAAAGATTTTATAGGAGGTCTAATAAGTTTGCAAACAACTATGTGATATCTCTTAAAGCTACAGGCATTTTTACAGCCACCAAAACAATAGGCCATTCAATGTAAACTCTCATGCTATCAACCAACTCGTGACCTTTACATTCACAATCAAACTAGCGCAAAATAATGTAAAGAACTGACAGGCTTCACCATTGGGTTTCTTTTAATAGCTAACAGGAGCCTTTTGTTTGGAGACACTGTGGACATATTTTTAAAAATATTAATATGTCAACTGGGATAAAAAACTAAAATTCCCCTTCGGGGGGAACTTCAGCACTATAAGTGGATTTGATTGTAAAATCCACGCATTGGGAGGTTCGGTTCAGAAGCTACTCGTCCGAAAGAGTATTGAACGGGCCAATTAAGAATGAATTGGCAGCGCAAGCCTGCGCAGGTGAGCGGCATAAGCAATCAACTGAGTATATAAGCTCACCTGGCGCCAGCAGACGCTATCCTTTTCGCTTCAGAGACTTTCTGATCGAGTCGATGAGGGTTCCTCCTGCTGTGACCAGCGATTCTGAGCGAACGAGAGCATTCTCCCGGTCCAGAGTGTGTACACGCAGTGGCAGACGGTCGAGCTGGGTTTATCCCTTGCCTGGCGTTCTTTGGGTCCGGTCCTCCAGAGCGGTGCGTATAAAGTTGCAAACTTCACAGAAAGAGCAACACAGTCGTGCAGCACGTCCTTATCAGGACGGCTCTCCGACTGTGCGTTTCTGGATGCGGTGGTTTCCTGTCCTCGGATGATGGGCGCGGGCACTTCGTTACATGTCTGGGGGTCCAGCATGTTAATGCGCTGCTCGCGGGCAGTTCATGTCGTCATTGCGATGCCATGACTGTTGCGCAAGATCGCGGTTAGCCTTTGCAAAAGGGCGAACCACCCCAGTTGTCCCCTGCTCTGCAGCGGGCACTCGGGCAGATCTGAGGGTTTCAGCGAGAGATAATCCGTCGCCCACGGGCCCGCGGACCTCCCGCTCCTCTAAGCGCTCCATCCAAGCTTCGGGCGGGGAAAGCGATCCGTCTAACAGATGGTAGCCCTTACGCCCGATGACACCGGAGACCAGATGTCCACCGCGGCATTGGAGGGTGGGCTTTCATTGTCCGATGATGATCCAGACCCGCTCGCCCCCTTCGGGCTGGTGAGCGCTGTCACTACGGATCCTGAAACGGACATGTTAGCCGTGCTTTCCCGGGCTGCTTCGGATGGTTTGAGATGGTTTATCCATCTCCGCGGCCGGACCGACTAGAGGGGCGTTCCCTTCTTCCCGGAGGTGCACAGTAGGCTCACGCGGTCTTGTAAAGCACTTTTTTCTGCTCGTGCTGCGTGTTCCTCCACCCTAACCACTCTTGACGGTGAAACAGCCAGGAGGTATGTGGCGATTCCTCAGGTTGAGTGCGCGATGGCGGTAAATCCGCGCGGCGCCTCTTCTTGGCGGGGTCCGCCTCGTCTCCCATCCAAAGCCTGTAAGTCTACCTCCCTCGGAGCTAGAGCTTACATAGCTGCGGGCCAGGCTGCTTCCGCCTTGCATGCGATAGCCACCTACCAGCGCTACCAAGCGCAGGCGCTGGCCGAGCTGCACGAGGGTGGGTCCAACCCAGGCTTACGAGCTTCGCACCGCCGCCGACTTAGCTCTTCGGACTACTGAGTCCGCTGCGTGTGCGTTGGGGAGGACGATGTCCACATTAGTGGTCCAGGAGCGCCACCCCTGGCTGATATGCGCAAAGTCGACAAAGTCCGCTTTCTTGACTTCCCCATATCCCCAGCCAGGTTCGGCGACACTGTCTGTGAATTCACCCAGGAATTCAAGGCGGTGAGAGAGCAGTTGGTGGGTGATGTCTTATCGGCGGTCCGTAGCCCGCTCCGCCCGCCGTGCCATTCATACCTGCTCCTCGCCGAAGGCGCCCGCCTACGAGAGCTGCTCCGCCCCCGCACACGCCTCCGGCGAAGCGAGCGCGTCGGGCACCTCGGAAGCAGGCAGCCCCCCTGCCCAGAACGCCGCTAAGTCCGGCAACGGACCGCGAAGCGCCCCTGGGACAGGCCATCTGGAGAAGAGGGAACTTGCTCTTTCCCCGCTGGAGGGCGGGGCCCCATTTCCAACGGCACTTTTTACTGCCATGAAAACATTATGAAAGGGCACTTTCACTTCCCCAGATGTGACAGCCCGAAATCTGCCAGTCTGGGACGTTATGCTTTCTAGCTTGCAGATTCGGTGCGTTTCGCCAGTGGCTCACGAGCGCTGGGAGGACGGTCTCCTTTCTCCCACCCCTCGAGCCTCCCCTCCGGAGCTCGGGATTGGAGTGAGAGCAAATATCTCACCTCCAGCTTTTCCGTGGGACCCGCGAGCTTCCCGGATCATCACACCCACTCCACGCTGCCCCACTGCTGATACGATTGCGATTGTAGCGATGAGTCCATTAGCGAGAGCTCTGCCTGCCTGGTTAGCGCGGGCCAGCTCTTCGCGGTGGCTCATACGCACAATCAGACTCGGCTATGCGATTCAGTTCGCGAAACGGCCCCCCAAGTCACGGGTGTGTATTCACCAGGGTCAGCCCCCTGTCCGCCCCTGTCTTGCGAGACGAGATTGCTGTCCTCCTGGCAAAGGATGCAATCGAGCCGCTCCCTCCAGCCGAGATGGAGAGCGGGTTTTACAGCCCACACTTCATCGTGCCCAAAAAGAGCGGTGGGTCACGGCCAATCCTAGATCTGCGCGTTTTGAACCGCTGCCTGCACAAGCTGCCGTTCAGAATGCTCACGCAGAAGCGCATCCTCCGGTGCGTTCGTCCTCTGGGTTGGTCTGCAGCATTAGACCTGATGGACGCGTATTTCCATGTCTCCACTCTTCCTCGCCACCGACAGTTTCTGCGGTTTGCGTTTGAAGGTCGAGCTTGGCAATACAAAGCCCTCCCCTTCGGGCTCTCTCTGGCTTGGTGAGGACCCGCGGAGGGTGCCTCAGCGCCCCTTCGGCTCGCGGGCATCTGCATACTCGATTTCTTTACGACTGGCTGATTTTTGCCCTCTCTCGGAGCAGTTGATTATGCACAGAGACAAAGTGCTCTGGCACTTCCACCTGTGGGGGTTTCAGGTCAACCGAGAAAAGAGCAAACTCGCCCCCGTGCAGAGGATCTCTTCTCTCGGGCTGGAGTTGGACTCGGTCACCATGCAGCGCGCCTCTCCGGAGAGCGCGCTCAGCTGATGCTGTACTGTCTGAGAGAGCTCGACAGTAAAACAGTGGTCCCACTGAAACTATTTCAGAGGCTCCTGGGGCATATGGCATCCGCAGCCGCTTCATGCCGCTCGGATTATTCTATATTAGACCACTTCAGCACTGGCTGATCACGATCGAGTCCCCAGACGCGCATGGCACGCGCGCGCACACCGAGTCTCTGTTACTGCGCTGTGTCGCCGCGCCCTCAGCCCTTGGAGCGACCCCTCGTTCCTACAGGCCTGGGTGTCTCTAGAACAGGCGTCCAGTCTTGTTGTCGTTTCAGCAGACGCTTCCAACACGGGCTGGGGGGCTGTGCGTTGCGGGTATGCGGCTGCGGACCTGTGGAAAGGTACCCAGTTGCATTGGCATATCGCCTGGAGCTGTTGGCAGTGTTCCTCGCTCTCCACCGTTTTTTTCCGGTGCTGGAGCGGCAACACGTGCTGGTCAGGACGGACAGTACGGCGGCGGTGGCGTATATCAGCCGTATAGGGGGTATGCGCTCTCGCCGCATGTCTCAGCTCGCCCGCCGTCTGCTCCTCTGGAGTCATCCGCGGCTGAAATCGCTGCACGCCATTCATATTCAGGCAAGCTCAACCGTGCAGCCGATGCGCTCTCACGGCAGCCTTGCGTCCTGGAGAATGGAGACTCCACCCCGAGTCTGTTCAGCTGATATGGGCGCGATTCGGGGAAGCCCAGATCGATCTGTTGCTTCCCCCGAGATCGCTCATTGCCAGTTGTTCTTTCCCTGACCGAGTGCTCTCGGCACGGATGCACTGGCTTACAGCTGGCCTCGGGGCACGCGCAAATACGCGTTTCCCCCAGTGAGCCTGCTCGCGCAGTTACTGTGCAAGGTCAGGGAGGACGAGGAACAGGTTGCTGGTTGCGCCCCTCTGGCTCAACCGGACCTGGATGTCAGAGCTCTCCCTCGCGATAGCCCTCCCCTGGCAGTCCCTTCGAGAGAGCACCTACTCTCTCAGGGACAGGGCACCACCTGGCACCCTCGCCGATCTTTGAAGAGATTTTTAGACGCGAGGAAGACTTAGGTAACCTCCGATTGCGGTGGCTAATACCGTCACTCGGGCTAGAGCCCCCTCCCCGAGCGCGCCTATGCCCTGACGTGGAGTCTATTCACTGAATGGTGTGTCTCTCGCTGAGAAGACCCCCGTAATTTGCCAGATCAGCGTTGTGCTTTCTTTACGCCGAGAGAAGTTGGAGAGCAGGCTGTCGCCCTCCACACTCAAGGTTACGTGGCTGCCATCTCCGCTCTCATAACGCGGTGGCTGGCAGCACCGTGGGAACGCATAACCTCATCATCCGGTTCCTCAGGGGCGTTAAGCGAATTAATCCACCCCGCCCCCTCTCATGCCCTCTTAGGATCTCGCCCTCGCTACACAAGCCGCGTCAGATCCCTTCGATCCTCGACTCAGTATCTTTCTGTCCCTGAAGACAGCTCTGCTGGTCGCGTTGATATCGATTAGAGGGTCGGGGACCCGGAGGCATTTTTTGGTCAGTGACTCGTGCCTGTAATTGGGCTGGCTTCTCTCACGTCCTGAGACCCCGCCCGCGATATGTGCCCAAGGTTCCTACCACTCTGTTTTAATACGAGGTAGTGAGCCTGCAAGCGCTGCCCTCGGAGGAGGCAGACCCAGCCCTTCTTTATTGTCCAGTTCGCGTTTTGCGTATTATCCGGACCGCACTCAGAGTTTAGATCATCTGAGCAGCTCTTCGTCTGTTATAGCGGTCGGCAGCAGGGAAGTGCCGTACCGAAATAAGTTCCCACTAGATTGTGGATGCCTTTCTTTCACTATCAGAGCCGAGATGAGCCGCGTCCCCCAAGAGCGCGTGCGCACTCCACTCGGAGCTTCGCATCCTCTCGAGCGCGCGCACGCGGCGCCCCTCTAACAGACATCTGTAGAGCTGCGGGCTGGGTGACACCCAACACATTTGCAAGGTTTTACAATCTGCGAGTGGAGCCGGTTTCCTCAAGGGTATTAGGTAACCCTTGGTGATTGAGGAAACAATTCGGTAGGGTGTTGAAATACGCTTGCTGCGCCATTTTCCCTAACACGGAGATACGTGCGCCTTTTTATCTGTCAGTAAAGTTCCCCGTCAGGTGAGCCCTGCAGATTCCTCCGTGGCCCCCAGCACTGACTCAGCGGAGGAGTCACTTGCTGGCCCACTACGTTGTAGGTCTGCCCGCTGGTCAGCCCGCGTTTTGGGTAAAGGTGCCTGCTATGCGTGATCCCCACTAGGCGATCCCATATGCTTATTCCGCCACGGTTAAGTCCCCCCCCTGGGCGGACCCGTGTCTTCCCTCCCCGCTAACCACTCTTTTGCTATGCGTACTCCCCCTTTTTAGGGCTAGTCCATATGTAAATTCTGCCATCTATCCCCCCTTGGGTAACGGATGGCCTCCGCAGCGTCGTATTTTCCTAGAATTATCTAGATGCTCACGACTTCCCAAAAAATATATATAAATCCGTAAAACTTCTGTTGAAGTAGGATAAATTAGGGCCAGGGACACGTTGGAGGACCGCGCCCCCCATGATGTGGGTGCGTCACGCTTGCTTGACTATCTCCTCATCGGGGGTGTTGGTAAGGTGCAGTCATTATGGCGCTTTCAATGGGCTCCCAATGCGTGGATTTTACAATCAAATCCACTTATAGTGCTGAAGTTCCCCCCGAAGGGGAACGTTCGAGGTTACTAAAGTAACCCTTCGTTCCCCGAGGAGGGGAACGGAAGCACTATACTCCGTCGCCATAATGACTGTCCCTTAGCTGTTGAAAGTCTCTTCAGCTTAAAAAGGATAGCGTCTGCTGGCGCCAGGTGAGCTTATATACTCAGTTGATTGCTTATGCCGCTCACCTGCGCAGGCTTGCGCTGCCAATTCATTCTTAATTGGCTCGTTCAATACTCTTTCAGACGAGTAGCTTCTGAACCGAACCTCCCAATGCGTGGATTTTACAATCAAATCCACTTATAGTGCTTCCGTTCCCCTCCTCGGGGAACGAAGGGTTACTTTAGTAACCTCGAACGTTCTTATGCTAGGGGTGGATTTTTGATCACTAGGGTTTCAAATGAAAGAAAACCCCACAACAAAAGTAGACACAGGTCACACTGAGTTCACACATCCTTCCCTGACATCCGGATGCTGGTCACTTGAAATATCAGAATCAGACTCATTTAAGATAATAAATATTTTCAAATCTGAGATGCTATGAAATTACATTTTTATAAGATACTCAATTTTTTATTTCACATGTTCCTTATTAACATGATACCTTCCAAGAGACATGCAATCATTTCTTCTTCTTCTGTACTGCACATTAAATCATTCAAATTCACTCAATCATTCAGTTCACCTCTACTGCTGTTTTCGCCTCACGTTGCTAATCAAAAGCAAATCAGACGTATCCTGTTAGGGCCTCTGAGGATAAACATGTTGTGACCCACAGGAAAAAAAAACAACTACAAATGAATATTGATTGTTTCTCTGGCAGCTTCCTTGATGCACAATGGAGAGTTTTATATACTGGTATTGGCACATATATAGATGCATTGAAACACAGCAAAAAGAATAGAGAAAAGAACACAGAAAGAAAGAGAGATGAGACAAAAACAGACAGAATTGCAGAAATGCAGACAGACTGAATGTCAAGCTGAGAGATTGGTAAATGGACAGATACAAAGACAAATAAACTTCCTAGGTTTACTCTTATAAAAGATGATGGATGAATGGATAGATGGATAGATGGATAGACAAATAATGTTACAGGATAACCAGTGCCTTAATTGACCAAAACCATTTTTTTAGAAATTTTATTACAAGTGTAATACCTTTTTTTTTTTTTTTTTGGGCTCAAGTCTCGTTCATTAACACCGAGGAGGTGGGCTTTATGACTTGTACTGCTGCCAGCCACCAGGGGGCGATCTAACGGCCAGTACCTTCTTTCAAAAAGAGGTGTGAGACACACTTGTTACATATGTACTGTTAATGCACTAAAAATGCAATACTTTGCAAAAAGTGCATTTATTTCTCTGTTTTCTGTCAAATTTTTTTTTTTTTTTTAAGAAACCTATCTGACATAAAGTGGCGATAAAATATAAACACATGAAGACAGCATAAAATTATTTCTTTTTCTGTTTTAAAGTAGAAACTTGGTTCTCTCTTATTAAAAGCAGAACTTTAAAAAATGTTGACAGGGAAAGATTTAAAATTACAGAAAAAAAAGAAAGAAGGAAGAAAGGAAGGAAGGAAGGAAGGAGGGAAGGAAGGATGGAAAGAAAGAAAGAAAGAAAGACAAAGACAAGAAACAAAGACAAAGTAAAGAAAGAAAGAAAGAAAGACAAAGAAAACAAAAGAAAAAAGAAAGAAACAAAGAAACAAAGACAAGAAAAGAAAGAAAGAAAGAAAAAAAGAAAATAATGATGGAACAACCAATAAACCAACATAAGGTACAACAGAACAACTGACATCCAGACAGAAACACTGACAACATGACGGTACAGCAGATGGATTAACAGACAAGTTGATATACAGACAGAGAGACAGACAGGCCTGCAAACTGGCAGAATGACAGTCAGATAGTCAGAAAGGCATAAAGATGAAAGAAAGACAGACAGACAGATGTATAAATTGATAGATCAAACTGACCTGTGCTGCTCTGGATGGTTCTGACAGTAGTGGTGGTCCTTGGTGGGGAGGCCGGGAGCAAAGGGCTGTCGTCGTCCTGCGAGCAACCCTGGTCAATGGCACGCACGTAACTGTGACTCCTCATGCGGAAACACCCGGGCATGGGCAGGTCCAGGGCGTCCACAGCATGAGACTCCATTTCATTAAACACACTCTCACACATGGCCTCAATCTGCCCGTTCACCTCCACCTCACTCACCTGCAGAATGGCAGAAGAGACGAGAAGAAGACAGAGAAAGACAAGAAATCTGAATCAGAAAAGAGAGGAAAAACAGAGCTCAGGGGAAAGAGTGGGTGTCATTCGTCCAATGAGTTTTAGGAACCACTTGCCATGGGTTACATTAGTTCAATATTCTATACGTCTATACTCTAACTGAAATGGGATATTAAGTATAGGGCGGAGCTTTCTTTAGCACATCATTCCCCCACAGCGAACTAACGGTTAGAGAGGGAATTAATATGCAGTTGCTATGCAAGCCCTCAGGTTTGCGTCAACAGAAGGACAGCCACTCCAAACATGGAAGCAAATAGTTAGACTTTCATTAAAGATCACCAAAACAAACTTCTTTAAAAGGGGATTTTAATGCACTGATTTATTTATTTAATTACCTTAAGAATAGCAATGTGAGGTAGTAAAATAAAAAAATAAAATAAAAATTAAATTATGATTTCAAATAAACTTTAAAACAGCAACAAAGTTCAACGAGTGAACAATTTTTAAACAGGGTGCAAAAACAAAAAAGGAATGGAAAATGAAGCAGGAGATTGCAGAGAAGTCATTAGGAGAAAGTGAGAGACACACAAGCAAGGGCAAGAGGAGGAAGAGTCAAAAAGGAAACACTGTAAGGCTTGAATGAAATGCTAATTGATAGCGTAAGACACACAGTTTAGGAGGAAATCCTCAAGTGGGGTTTACTGACATAGGGGAAGATGGAGAGAGTGAGTTAGCATCAACATATTCATTAGTGTTGATAGGAACAGAAACTGAGGGTGGATGAGAGTGGGAGATTAATGAAGACGTGATAAGGTGGAACTGTAGAAAGTGGAGGACTGGGTATTTTGGGCAAGCCAACAGCTCGACACTCTGCCCTGATCACCCATGAGGGTTAAATGGGCATATTCATTTCATAATGTGAAGGTCTTATTTTGATGCATGCTTTTGCTTGAAGAAACACCAGAACTTTGTCCATCGTCAATCTTCACTTAAACTATTATTTGGCTTTGGGATCAAAAAATAAGTACCTCCACATAAACAAAATAAACAAAAAATAAAAAAGTAAACCAATATCTTACAGACAGTTATACACTAGCTATGTTTCCACTCAGCAAAAACTGTAATATCGCATAAATTATTTGTGAGTAATGAATGGTTTCCATCTAATGAGTCAAAAAGCACAAAATCATCACTTCCAGTAAAACTGCCACCAGATATCAAAAATAAAAACGCAATTTGCTGTGGTAGCAGAAGCTGCGTGAGACTTTTTCTTATATAATTACGTGTGCCTCAGAAGATGATGCTGACACGCAATGAACGTGGGGTGGCTCTTTGGGAGCATAGATGCTCAACACAGTTCTGGGAGGTGATAATACTGAACCACTGCAATGATGGACTTTGGTTAAGGCATTTTAGAATGACCAAAACAACACTTCAGATGTTTTACAATGTAGCTGGCCCACTGGCTTGTCCATTAAGGCTCTCCATTGCACCTTTTTATTATCACTTGATCTCTTATAACAAAATCATATGACTTTTATATTAAAGTTTATGTGCATTTTCTTCTTACTGAAAAAAATATTTATCCGATTCAGTAGTGCGCATACATTCTTTATTTGGATTTTCAAAATGTATGTGTATCTTGGCATTTCCATCAAGCATTCTTTATGCAATATTTTAAAATGCACATGAAAATAGTTGGGTGGAAACAAAGCTACTGTTTAAAAGATAGTTTGACGTCCTATACTACCAAGTATCTGGAAGTAATCACCTACATGACAAAAATACTATAGTAACTTACAGTAAATACTATAGTAATTTTGAACCATACCAAGTACTTCAATTACTTTAATAACTTTTAGTAGTTCTACAGTTGCCGTGATAAATTATATATAAACACAGTTGAAGTCAGAATTATTATTAGTCTCCTTGAATTATTAGCCCCTCTGTTTATTTTTCCCCAATTTCTGTTTAACGGAGAGCAGATTTTTTCAAAACATTTTTTAAACATAATAGTTTTAATAACTCATTTATAATAGCTGATTTATTTTATCTTTGACATGATGATGGTAAATTACATTTGACTATATGTTATTCAAGACACTTCTATACAGCTTAAAGTGACATTTAAAGGCTTAACTAGGTTAACTAGGCAAGTTAGGGTAATTAGGCAAGTTATTGTATAAGGACTGTTTGTTCTGTAGACTACGTGAAAATATAGCTTAAAGGGGCTGATAGTTTTGACCTTAAATGTTTTTTTTTATTCAAGACAAACTAAAACAAACAAGACTTTCTCCAGAAGAAAAAAAAAATATTATCAGACATACTGTGAAAATGTCCTTGCTCTGTTAAACATAATATGGGAAATATTTAAAAAAGAAAAAAAATAGATCAAAGGGGGATTCATAATTTACTGACTTCAACTGTACAGTTGAAGCCACAATTATTAGCCCCCCTGAATTATTAGCACTCCTGTTTTTTTTTTTTTCACCAATTTCTGTTTAATGGAGGGAAGATTGTTTCAGCACATTTCTAAGGATAATAGTTTTAAAAACTTATTTCTTATAACGGATTAATTTTATCTTTGCCGTGATGACAGTAAATAATATTTTACTTGATATTTTTCAAGACCCTTCTATACAGCCTAAAGTGACATTTAAATGCTTAATTAGGTTAATAAAGTGAACTAGGCAGGTTAGGGTCATTAGCAGGGCCAGACAGAATCTGCGGACGTTTTTTCCTATTTCTGCTGAGAATTTTGGGAAAAATCTGTGGATTTCTGGGAAATTATTTTGGGAGTATCCAGTGGAGTATCATAACTAAAACCTTAATATATGAAATAAAAAGTAATAAATTACTGAATAAAAACTGAATTAATTTAGATTTACACATTTACTCAAGTAAATAAACAAAATTAGTGATGGGCTAAAAATCTGCAGAAATCTGCGGAAAATCTGCGGAATTCTGCACGCGCAGATTCCGTGTGGGCCTAGTAATTAGGCAAGTTATTGTATAACGATGGTTTGTTCTGTAGATTATTGAAAAAAAAATTAGCTAAAAGGGGCAAAGAATTTTGTCCCAAAAAGGTTTTTTAGAAAATTAATAACTGCTTTTAATCTAGCCAAAATAAAACAAATAAGTGTCATAATATTATTAGACATACTGTGAAAATGTCATTGCTCTGTTAAACATCATTTGGGAAATATTTAAAAAAATAAAATAAAATCAAAAGGGGGCTAATAATTGTGACTTCAACTGTATATATATTTACACGCACACATTATACTACAATACACAACAGCTTATTGTAGTAAAAATTAAAGTATATTACTATACAGTTTTTATTAGCTTTTCAGTTCACTATAGTTATTCACTGCAATATGCTGTAGCATTTCTAGCAGTTATAAATACAGAAATATATACAGTATATTACAATTTACATTATAGTAAATTACTATACATTACTCTGTTTTGTCATGTAGGCAGTACATACTATAATAAAATAACGATATGCCCTTGAGTACCTCCAAAAATAATTACAACAAAATAATAACAATGGCATCAACACTAACTAGCATGTGGCCTCTACAAAGTCTTTACAGGAAGTGTTTTTGTTTGCTTGTGAGAAGACCATTTTGTTGTTGGTCTTATATTAGAGAGCACACATGTCAAATGAGAGTGATGTCATATTTGCCATTTTTCAATTAGCATGACAAATGCGTGCTTGGGGACAAAGTGTGCCTCAGATGGATGAGTAACTGTCTGATGAATGCCACCCCATTTCTACAATACATGGAGAATGTTGGACATTTGTGATTGAACACTGTTATGAGTATGGTTCAAATGCATTTCATTGGTGGATGAATCAGAATTCAGTTTTATGGATTTTATTAGATTTCCTGGATTATACTGGAGTGTTTCAGGCCTTCCTCCCCCTGCACCTCGCTACCACGGTGTGTTTGGGGGTGAGCACAAACCTGGCTGATGGTGCTCATAGCCCTCATGTAGCTCTCGTTGCGCGAGCGATATTGGGGAGAGGCTAGAAGAGCTTTGGGGTCCAGGGTGTCCAGGCTCCTATTGATGGAAACTTCACTCACCGCCCGCAAGTAGCTGTGACTCCGGATCTGCAGTTTTGGAGAGTGTTCCTGGGAGATCCTGCAGGGGGGCAAGACAGAAGATATTTCATTACTGTATACTCTGGAAACAACAAGTCACAAAGTTAAAAACTTTGTTTAGAAGAAAAAAAAAACCTAATGTCACATTGTTGTTACATTTCTCAATGTAGCAAAAATGTTATAGACTACAATTATAAAAAAGAAACATAGGCGTACAATTATCTTATAGAAACTAATGTACCGAGCTGTGTGTCGAGCTGTAATTTCCTAAAAACAAAGTTTGTTATAAACTGGCACGGCTGAACAAATATATTCAAAAGACAAATGAAATAGCATGGAATGCTTACAGTACATGTCTCTTACTTTGATACAATTCAGATGCGTGTATTCTATGTATGTGTGTATATATATATATATATATATATATATATATATATATATATATATATATATATATATATATAATTAAAATATTCCCCAATGTACACCCCTGATAAATCTCTCATTGAAATTAATATTTTCCATAGGAAGTTTTACAATATTATATCTGTGCATATACATTAGATTAATCAGTACTGAAGGCAAATCTGGAGCTGATCTTACAAAATAACTTATGATAATGGTCCAAAATTAGTACACACATATTTATATGTTAGGGAATTTTATTTTTTATTTTTTAAAGAGCAAAATTTAAGTGAAACAAAAAATTTATATAATTGTGTTGAAATTTTATAGTTTTTATTTTTGTATCCAGTATTTAGCATTGATGTAAACGTATAATCGTTATATTTCTAAAGATGTTCAGTGAATAGAATGTTATTTAATAAATATATAATTCATTACATATATTTAATTAATCTGTTTTGTTCAAATGCATCAAAGTATATGACCTATATTAACCGAGAAACGAATAAAAATGTTCATTTTCAAAAAGGGAGTAGAACTATGCTTACTTTTGTAAATGTATAGATACTTTTGAGATGAAACTTTTTATTCAACCAGCATTTTTTTACAGAAAATGACACAGGCTTTTCCAAAAAGATAATAAGTGGATTAAACAGTTTCACCTTATAATAAACGTAATAGCAAATATTGTGAAAGATAGCTATGCTGTTAAACATTACTAATTTAGGAAAAAAGTAATTGTATGTTATTATATTGTTAGACCATGTGTATTAAACAATTTATTTTTGTTTAATAATAATAATAATAATAATAATAATAATAATAATAATAATAATAATAATAATAATAATAATAATCTTTTATAAACATTTTGTTTAATCCTCAAATTTAAAAACTCAGAATGAACTTTGCCAAAAAATATTATTTTTTTTATGAATTTGCTGCATACAGATAATCACAAATGGGCATAAACAAGAAAACTCATAGAAGCTTTAATTACAAACAAAACATTTTAATTTAACTACTGCCAACAACATAGAAGGTTTATAAACAGAACAAATTAAGTAAAAGAAATTACACATTTACACATAATAAATAAATCAATAAATCATAATAATAAATCAATGAGTAACAGAGGAAACAATGTAAAGTATTTACATTGTAGTAATTTGTTTATTAATAATAACATGTTTTTTGTGTGTGTGCTCGCAATAACAATAAAGGACAACAACTATCATAGTTTTGCCAATACTTTGTTATTCTTAAATATTCTCAAGAATAATTAAGAATAACAAGACTTCAGATGTCATGATGAATTTCATTCAACCAAATGTGCAGCAATCTTTTTGACTGCTCATCTTAACGCCATTCACTCAGACCTCGACAACATGTGTCCAGTGCACAGGAGCCTTTATATAGATATATTATAGATGCAGCTCTTTAAATAGATAAAGAGACGACTCCATCAGGTCAGTCAGGCATAAACCAGGTAGAGCGAGTGCAAGGAGAGAAAACAGCTAAACTCACTTAAGTCAGCCCACGCTCATGCCTGACACTGGCGCTGACACTTTGCTGACAGGCATCCGCATCAGCAGTATGGGAATTAGTGGAAGCTCCGACATTGGCGAACATCTCCCACCCTCCATCTGCATGGCTTCACACATACATAATAAGTGAACACAGCAACTCCTTATGGAGCACTGCGGTCTAAAAATGCCCTGGGGCCTCTACTGGAGAACAGAATGGCTTAAATTCACAAGGGGAACAACATCCCCCATGGTGAAGCTGGCTTTGGGGAACTGGTTATGCATGATGCCATGGTTGCGGAATAAGCTGATAAGTTTCCGCCTCAGTGTCACGATGGTCTTGACGGATTGGTCGCTGCATGGTTTGTTAATTACGTCAGCCATTCTGAGCCTGGCGTACTTTCTGCTGCAGTGGCAGATCCCTGGGGCATCTACTCTGAGACTGTCTATTTTCATGCTTCACAAAGATACCCAATCGCATCTGATGACTAATGTACATCTGAGTTATTCAGTGTTCTGAGCTATAAAATAGGCAGTGCTTAAAGGGACAGTTCACCTAAAACTCAAAATTTACTCAACGTTTACTCACCCTCAAGTCATTCAAACCTTAAAGACATCTTTTAAAAAAGAAGATATTTTGAAGAATGTTGGAAACTGGTAGCTGTTGACCTTTATAGCGGGGAAAAATATTATGAAAGTCAGTGGATAATTGTTTCCAACATTATTCAAACTATAAAGAGAACAAAGGGAATCGGCCTTAAAGGGTTCATTTAACCAAATTAAGATTTACTACATTTAACCTAAGAGCTCCCTCATCCTCCATAGACAGCAAAGGTTCCTGACTCAAAAAAAAAAAAAAAAGAAACAAAATAAACCTCAAACAGACCATATGGCCTCAGAGGTTCAGTCGGAATACTAGCAAGCTACAAGAATACTTTTGTGCGCACACAATACAAAAACAACAGCTTTATTCAGCAGTTTCTTCTCCTCAGTGTCAGTATATTGTGCATGTTTACAAGCACTGTGCAGTGGCATGCAACGTACCCAGTGGAAGCTTACATGCAACTTCATATGTTTAAAACAACGATGCATCTGAGGTAATTTTTCTGAGGTGGCATCAAGCAGGACACATGAATGTGCTCTCTATGACACTGATGAAAAGAAATTTAATGTTATTTTTGATTTATGCATTTAAAAAATTGTTCTTGTAGCTTGATGATATTCCAATTGAACCACTGGCAACTGGTCTGTTTTGAGGAAGTTTTTTGATATCTGCAGCGCATTTTCTATTTGTATTTGCATTATAAGGGTTTGCAACTTTGTGCTGTCAAATTGATGAAGGTGTTTTCTTATTTTTTTTGTATTTGCATGTGTTTTCTAAAGTTGCAGCACGTTGAGTTGTCTTGGCCACTTTTGATTTCACCAATTTGTTTTCAGATGAATGAAGGTTTCAGGGATTTTAATTTCATGTTTAGATGAACTAACAATTTAACTATGGTGCAATAGAGGTGAAATTTGGGTATTATTAGCGCAGGTTTGGCAGTATGTATGGGTTAACCTATAAGGGTTGGTTCATCAAATGATATTGTTATGTATACAGTATATACACAGGGCTTGACACCACCAACCTGCCAAACGTGGGTGGATTTCAGCTGTGGCTGGTTGGACAGCCACCTTCACAAGCCACTTTGGGTGGTTGAAAATAATTATTAAATTGCCAGAGCAGCCTCATGACTAAAAATTAGAACTTTAGCTTTAGACCGTTTGTCAACATGCTTGCAAATGAGATCAGCAAGACTGATACCTTATCATGTTAGCAAAGAAAGCAGGTGATTATCGAATGAGAGGATGATCAGACGATTGGTGAGACTGGCTCTCCTCACTCACTGACTAGTGTTGCGCACACAGCTGATGCGATGCGGGCGAGTGTTAAAAGCTCCCACGTAATTTCGCGAAGCAACCGGGCCTGGAAACGCAACTGGTATGATTGCATACCTTACTGCTTTTAAGAGCTTCAGATATTTTTTGTAAGCACCAGCATTTGCTGCTTTCGCTTTAACCATTCTTTGAAAAGATGATTAATGGGCCCAACGTTTACTGTGTGCGCACGACCATCTTTCACTAATATTGTCTAATTTCGTTTTTCCTTGAAAATTCATTCAAAATAAAAACTAACTGCAATGTGAAACTATGAAGCCACAGCCCATATAAGCTCATGCTTATTGAGTAAGGTCATTCACAACACACGTGGAAAAAACAAAATTGTGGCTAGTGAAAATGGCGAGTGGCTAGGGATCAAAAAGTTAATGTCAAGCCCTGTATACACATATGTATGTATGTATGTATGTATGTATGTATGTATGTATATACACATACATCCATGTACATAGAATCAAAATATTATTTTAAATAAAAGTACAATAGCAGTAATATAAAGTGGGACCAGAAACTTAAATAGGTTTGTAACAAGAAAAAGGTGAATAACTGATGACAGAATAAATGTTTTGGGTGAGCTATCTCTTTAAAAGCAAAGAACGAGCTCTATAAATAAACAGTCACTTACTATTATTAATCATAAAGTTAAAGGTCAAAGCACTGCCCCCCTGGCATATAGTCAAGGCATTAGACGGTTTGACGGATTACGAAAACAAACCTCACTTGCACATGCAGATGTAACTCTGCCATTTCATCGTCAATAAACCGATAAAACCATCAAAATGCGGGATTGAGGAAATTCCACAAGATGAAATATTTATGTGCACTCGTAATGCCAGAAACAGTATTACAAATCTGCAAATCCTCCAATCCTTGTCTGGGATTTTCAGTCTGCTTAGGGTGGAATCTCCAAGAGCGTCTGAAGAGCTTGAGCAGATATGAATCTGAATTGGAAGAAAATGAATTGCACTGCCTGACATGTGGGATTGACAAGACAGCAGTGTTAATCTCGATAGAGAAATCATTGAAAAAAAATGTTAACAAGGGGTTTTTGCTGAGATAAACAATGTGCACAATAATGATAAGTATGTTACGTTTAATAATAATAAAATAAAATAAAATACAGCCGATAGAAACATTTTTCTGCATTTACTCTATTTATTTGGTATGGGTTTGAGTAAAATGTCAATATTTGTTTTATTCTATAAAGGTAATTTTCATTCATTCATTTTCTTTTCAGCGTAGTCCCTTTATTTTTCCGGGGTTGCCACAGCGGAATGAACCTTCAACTTATTCAGTACGTTTTTATGCAGCGGATACCCTTCCAGCCGCCATCCATCTCTGGGAAACATTCACACACACTCATTCACACACATACACAACAGACAATTTAGCTTAGCCAATTTACCTGTATCACATGTCTTTGGACTGTGAGGTAAACCGGAGCACATGGAAGAAACCAACGCGAACGCAGGAGAACATGCAAACTCCACACAGAAACACCAACTGACCCAGACAAGGCTCGAACCAGGGACTTTCTTGCTGTGAGGCGACAGCACTACCTACTGCGCCACTGCGTCGCCTAAAGGTAATTTATTTAAGTCAATTTTAAAGAAATAATGTCATAATATCGAATAATGTCATTTAGAGAAAAATGAAAACTACAACATATGAGAATAACAATGTGGTGATAAAAATTTGATGTTTTCCCCCAAATATTGATTTCTTAACCTTTTTAAAGTTAAAACATCTATACTATTTGTACTACATAGCATGTTTTTCTATGAAAAAAGTATTGTAATTTAAGCATTATGTGCCTTTTTTCTTAAAGTAGTTTACATTTTAAGATTTTTCATTTAACGAACAAAAAAGGTTTTATATACAAAGTCAGACTTTAGCTTGGCTCTATAAGGTTCTTTCTGTCATAAAATCAGCATTTCAAATGCAGGCATGAGGACCAATCAGGCTCAGCTTTCTTCAACACTCTTGCAGTGGAAAAGACAAGATAGAAACATTTTTTATTGTTTATTAAACTTTGTTAAACAACTCATTTGCTCATTGTCTGTTTTCATTTAAAGTCTTTAAATTTGATATTAAGCCTTGAAGGGCAAACATTTAATTTAATTCATAAGACAGATAATTCAATAAATAAAATTCAATGCATCATATAAAGCATTCATTTATTCATTTTCTGTTGGGCTTAATCCCTTTATTAATCTGGGGTCACCACAGCGGAATGAACCGTCATATGTTTTACACAGCGGATGCCCTTCCAGCTGCAACCCATTTTATTTATTTATTTTTTTAAATAAATTAATAAGCAGACTGATTGTATTTCTTGAAAAGTAATGCTTCAATTTATGATCTGCTAGATATAACCTTATAACTTCAGGTGGAATTATATGGCTGACTTTTTAGAATTGGAAGGCTCTGTCTGTATTTGCCCTTTTTATTTTATCCCAATTTGCAAATTTAGGTGAATTTTGATATTTTACATTTAGAGTACATATAGCATCTCTGGCATGTTAATGTATGAAAGAAGACCGTTAGACACATATTGTGTGCTACAGTATATGTAATGCAAAAACTTTGAAGCTCAATGTTTTAAAATCATTTAGAACACAGAGGGAACCTTATAATTCTAAGACGATGATATCGTCAATATAAATTTGATAGTCGCAATTTGATAGACATTTGTCAAAGAACAAAAAGTATAATTAAAGAATCACAAAGTGCAAAAGTTATAACTGCAAATCAGTCTTTAGAATGACACTGGAAATAACAAAAGACAAAACAATATGAAAAAAGAGATGTAATAATAGTCCGCAATCCCCCTTTCCAGGCATATTACGCTGCAAATCTGTTACTATGGCAACCCCACAATGACTTACCTAAACGTAGACCTTCCCCCGCTCACACATGCTCTCTCTTTCTCACACACACAAACGCACATGCACACAAAGTACTCGTCACACAAACTGGACTCCTTAAAACCCACAATGACTGACCTCATAGCGGACATTAACACTGCTAAATATATCTGTGAAGTCAATTAATGCTCAGAATAAGTGATGACTTAAGAGTTCCTGCTGCTTACAAGTCCTCAGTCGACTGACATGGGAGGCTGTTTTACAATGCAGAGGCTTTTAAGGAAGTCTCTAGGCTAATTAGAGTAATTACTTGTACTTTTGCAACTGCAATAGCGTGGCATATTGTGCTTCCTTAATTAAATCCGTACTCAGGAATAAAGTCTGCTAGCGTAGATCTTCTCTGCTGAGGGAAGCATGTCTGACCATCTAATCTTATAGTCTGCAATGATTCTGGATAGGCGTAAAGAATGTGGTTCTGCCCGTCAAGCTGTGCGAGGTGCCCCAAGTCATACGGCAGGTTGGTAATTAGCGGAGCTGATTAGACACTCATTACTCAGCAGTAACAGAGGAGGCCTGATGACCTACATTAGCAGGAGTCGGGTGCCTATGGGGAAGCAGGACATGGAGGTAACAACAGTCCATCCAATCTATTAGTCTCAGCTCAGAGCTGGACCAAACCAACTGAAGATCAAAAAATGAGTCAACGACAGTCAAAGCACACAAATGCTGAGTTGGAAGAATTTTTTTTGCTCAAACTTTAAACAAAAATGTAACATCTCTAATTGATATAAACTCAAAAGTGTAATAGACTTATTTTCTAAAGTGTCAAGTTTTTATCTTACCATTTTTGTTCTCAGAATTTGGAGTTGATTGCTCACATTTACATGTAATAAAGTTTAAAATGTAAGATATAAACAGAATCTCTTGAAATTCTGATGTAATATCTACTAATTCTGTATTTTTGTCTCTGAATTGTGCAAATCGTTATAAATTACATTCCATAACTGTGAAGAAAAAGTCATAACTTTAAGATGTTTTTTTAATGCAATTTATTTTAAATTGGACATTTTTAAACATATTTAAACTTATTTTTTAAACATATTTTAAACAAACAGAAGTACTCATGAATTTGTAACATTAACTGGTAAGTATACAAATCTAAAATGTAAAATGTCTGCTGAGCAAACACATTTCAAACACATTAAACAACACATATGTTTATTAGCAGGGCAATGATACACAGTTTAATTTAATTTGATGCGTTTAATACAGTGCTCAGCATAATTGAGTACACCCCATTTTAATTATTAATATTTTTATCTATTTCTCAGTAAATATATTCAATGTATTTTGGTGCATTTAAACAAAACATATTTATTAAACAGATATATTTATTCAAATAATATTGTAGTCACCAAACATATTTATTAATTGATGGATAATACATTTAAATTCTGGCAAAATATTGAAAAAAAAAACAAACTAAATTTTAAATATTTATTATATATTTTTAATTTGTATTTAATATTTTTCTATAACATACATTTGAGTGTAATAGTTTTTGGACCGTTATGTTAAGTTATTTTGTTAGATCAGCTACAGATTTGGCTTCAGTACTGACTGATCTAATGAATATGCACGCATATAATATTGTAAAGCTGCCTATTAAATATATAAATTTAAAAGATTTGTAAGGGGTGTACTGTATAAAGGACTGTATAAAGTCTCATGTATGAATATCTATATAATGTCTTATATGTAAGACAACATTGTTTGTGGGAAAATCCAGCAGCCTTTTGTTGTTTTTTTCCCCAATATGTTGATTATAAATTAATTAGGAAAATGGTGTCATAAATGACGTCCAGGAAACTGGGAATTTCAGCACATGCAGCAGTTAGAACAACATTGCATTTTCTGTATGAATGTTTGTACTATACCACTCCTATGTGATATTATTTAATTCAAACAGCAGCAAGTGTCTGACGGCCCTCTGGATAGACTGCTAATGGATTTTCAATTTGGATCGCAAAGACGCGATTAATTTAAAGGTAAATCAAGTTCCAACCTAGAAGGCAAAAGCTTTTGAATATCACATTTACCTTCCAAATGCTTTCTTAATAGAGCAATTTATTGTACAAAAAAAAGTAATAAATAAAGCACTGAAAAAAAAGAGCCAAAATAGAGGAACTGATTGGACTTTGCATCAAAGCGTTTTTTCTTCTAAAGTAAAAACACCATCTGTATAAAACTTTTATTCTCTGTTAAGAAAATATAATTAATTTTGCACAAGCAGCACAAAAAAATGAAAAAAGCCTGACTAAACCTACATGTCTTATCACAAGAATTTCTGAAGTAAGGGAAAAATTGAAACAGCAGAGATCTAAATCACACACAAATTTATATCTTGACATGAAAAACAGCAGCTCTCTGTAGGGAAATGAAAGCAGCAGCACATAGTTAATAAACTCATTGCACTCTCCAGCTACATGGTGACAGATCTGCATGTTTGGCAGGTGTTAAAGGTGTTGAGTGCAGCTCTGGTTCTCTTTAAAATTGGGCACAGGATGGGCGGAGGGGATTGGAGCTGTTAGATGGCCAGCTGGATGACTATTACGTGGCTAAAGCACTGCAGTCATTCTTTAAGAGATGCCAAGCGTTGGTTATCAGCACAGAAGAATGTGGTTAGAGCTGCTGCCAACATCAGACACTTTGATGCTTAATTTTATTTGACTTTATTAGAAGTTTAAGTAATATGAGAGAAGCAATGCAATTAAAGTGATAGTTCATACAATAAATGACAATTCTGTCCTCATTTACTTAACCTTCATTTGTTCTAAACACACTGTTGAACACAAAGACATTAAAAAGAATGTTTTAACCATGGGTGTCCAAACTCGGTCCTGGAGGGCTGATGTCCTGCAGATTGTTGCTCCAACTTGCCTTAACACATCTGCAAGTATGTTTCTAGAAAGCCTAGTAGCTTCATTAGCTAGCCCGGGTGTGTCTGATTGAGGTTGGAACTAAACTTTGCAGGACACCGGCCCTCTAGAACTGAGTTTGGACACCCCTGTTCTAAACAATTGACTTCCATATACTTTTTTCAAAAATACATATTCAAGTCGAACATTCTTCAAAATATCTTCTTTTGTGTAGGTTGGTAATGTTAGTTTATGTAATACATAAGTATGTAAGCTTCAGTGAATCAAATGTACATATTTCATTTAATTACATCCAATTTATTAGCCAAACTTATCAGTGTTTTCAGTGTTTTGAGAGAAAAAGTGTATGTGCTGACCTACAGTAACCTTTGATTGGCTATTTCAGCAGATGTGGGATTATCAAAGACAGATTATCATTATTATTTTATTTTGTTATCTAAAATAAAGCGCCACATTTGCATTCCTGCACCAATAAATGGATGACCATAAAAGACCTACTATACTTTTTATAAGCTGTAAAATATCTGATGTCCCTAAAGTGAGTATGTGAAGTTTCAGACCAAATTAACCCCACAAATAATTGTTTATATCTTTTTGAAACTGCCACTTTTAATCACGAGTTACAGTTGAAAAGTGGGGGTGGGGGGTTTGTTTGTGGTTGGTGCAAAGGGGGAGGGGGTAACAATTTTTAGGGGGCTTGAGTAGAACTTTGGGTCTAGCAAAACCCATGATGTCAATTATAATATAAATCAGTGAAACCATCATGTCAATCTTGCTAAAATAGGGTATATGCCGAGCTAGTGTTGTTCCCATACTGATAAACGTCCAGTGACCTGTTATTGTGAGTTTTTTTTTCCATTTTACACAGTTCCTTTTACAGCATCAATGTTGTAATGTCATTAAAACACAATGAGTTATACTTTGGCATTTATTTAGTTGCTCAATCGTAAAACTAGACATTATACCGTTATTCGCATGGGCCTGTCAGAATCGGCAGGCTAGAGCAGAAGCTCCATATATGCAGGGGTAAAATAAATTATTATATTAAATATACTATATTACTTATATTATTATTAAAATATTATAAAGACATGGCGGAGAAAAATGTAGTTTAATGCAGTGCTTCTTGTACAATCTGAGACCCACTTTATATCGGACATCCCTCAGCCCCAGTGGAGGTAGTTGATTTTTAAAGAAAACTGACTTTAAACGCACTGATTTTGCAATGGTATTCAGTTCACCGGAAGCTCTTAACACAAGCTTTTGGCAAATTAAAAGTCCTATTAGCATACTTCGGCATATACCTCACAGGCTTAGCAATGCCCATGAACTTTAAATTAGCCCATCAAATTGTTTCTGTGGACTGTTTTATAAAGTGTGACTGTAAAAATAGGTTTAATTGTTTTGTTTTTCCATCAGAGGCTGGCTATATTTACAGAACTGCCACAGAACTGTAATAAAACTCCTTTCAAAAGTGATTTTTGCATTATAGGTCCCCCTTACAATACAAAATACACAACTAATTTTACATTACTTTTAGGCTATATGTAGATATAGACACCTATTTTACAAGAAAAGTATCTTGCTAACGATTCCTCTGTCTATCGGTGCTCTAGATCTGTCGGCTTTACAACCCTGACTAAGTATTTTCCTGCATTGACTCAAAGACTATAGAATACACAGGACATGTCACTTGTATAGTTTTGAATGGGGAAAAGTGTAACAGTCAATATGGCGAATGAAGCCCCGCCTTCTAGTACGTGTGTTTTAATGACAGTTTGGTCAAAAAACTCACTGGAATCTCAGTGAATACTTGCTTCACAAATAAAAGAAATATATCCACATAAAGCTTGAAATCTGTTTGTTTAAATCAGGGGTCACCAATCTCTGTCCTGGAGGGCCGGTGTCCCTGCAGGGTTTAGCTGCAACTTGCCTTAACACACCTGCCTGGATGTTTCAAGTATACCAAGTAAGACCTTGATTAGCTTGTTCAGGTGTGTTTGATTAGGGTTGGAGCTAAAATGTGCAGGACACCGGCCCTCCAGGAACAAGTTTGGTGACCACTGGTTTAAATGAACCAAGTGCACTTGAAAACAAATGTGTTTTTTGGTTTTGTAATCTGTATGAAATGAACGCAAGGTACAGTCTGTCCTGTCAAACGCACATCACATGACAGCAACTACTTAAACGCCCACAAGCTTGAAAACAAAAAGTCGCTGTTATTTCTGAAGGACATTCGCCATCAAGACCAAGTTGGGAATTACTTTAGAAGAGCAGTGCAATCTGACAATCATTATTCAGAGGATGACAATGTGCAGAACAACCATAAATGAGATTGGCATCATGATCTCATTGCTTTTAAGCACGCATGCTTGGGCAACCTGAAAATATGCTGATTTTGTTTGATTTGGATGTTTAGAAACTAAACTTAAAGGACAGTTGATGTTTAATTTTATTGGTGGATCCAAATATGTAATGTAATCGTAAGCGTTTTGGAGAATTTAATGTTTCCCCATTCTGACAGGATGCCTGAACATACTGCCCGAGAGGCAATTCAAAGATGGCCACAGAGTGAAATAACTTGCCTTAAAGGGATTTGATTGACTGTAAGATACAATCAGGCATTCACAATGGTAAATGAATCATTACTTGTGATAATGTCATATGTATCTTTTATTAACTATTATTTTAATGATTAATATTAATATTTAAGATACAGATCAGAGTAAATGATTTCTCAGTAATTAAATGGACATCAAGCATTAAATAGGGGGGAGGGGGTCAATCTATTGGCCAAATAAAATTATAACTGCCATCAGTTCGGTCCAGATGATGTTTGCTGAAGTGTTGGAAGATTAATTTGGTTGTTTTATCCAAAGTGGTTCACTAATCAACATAGTAAAATAGCACAGATCTTTCATTTACTGTTTAATAGTGTTTTTAATATCCACTTGCCCCAATTTTCACTATAAATCTTCTGTACAAACTTTCAGATGAGACATCTTCCCAGCATGATGTCTTTTGATTCAGCGATTCTCCTGACTCATCAATTCATCTTTTTGAAAAGATTGAGTTCAATCAATAACCCCAGAGGGAAATGCAGTTCGACTTCCAAACTGGTTAAAATGAATCATTATTATAAAGCTACTCTTGAATCAGACATGACTGGATAAAATTGCAGCAAATGATCACTTCAATGATCAATTTAGTTCATCATCTGAAAATGTCCAATTTGTATCGTCTGCTCAGAGATGTAGTTCAGTTGAGAATGAAAATGTCAGGAGTCATAATTTAAGAATTGAAAAAAAAAAAAGGTTGGCGATGACTTTGCATCTACCACTATCAACTATTACCAATTTGAACATTATCTGCTATTACTATATGATCCCACACATTTAGCAAACTTAATCCAACACTTTTTGTTTGCATTTGTATTGACTCAAAGACAAGCACTGGTCATTGTAAGTCTGCTATATCTTCTATAAATGTTCACTTTTTAAATGGCATATTTGTAAATAATTGTTAAACTATTCCCGGACACATTACTTACACATTGCAAAGTTACATCTTCAATCTTCATAACACAAGTCTAGATATAGTGAGTATTTAACAACATTTAAAACAATAAAAATAATTCCAACTATAAAAAATAAAATAAAATAATAAAAAAATAAATAATATACAATGTACTAGAAAATCTGACATTGTGATACTTTGTTTTGCTGTGATATTATATCTATTGCTATATGAATATAATTTTACTAGATGATTTGAATAGCTTTATTTGAAAAGATTTCATTAATTTAGATTGATCAGGATGATCAAGTCTATACAGGCCATCTGCATAAACTATAATAAATTACAAGCAAATATAAATACGACAGATCAAAAATAAAACTTAAATTAACAGTGCTTTATGGTTTTCTAGGGAGTCTAACAGTAGCAAATGCAAAATAACATGGTCATCATGGTAAAAATATGTGTTTTTTATTTAATAATATCTTTATCTTTTAATCTTTCATAAATAATCTAATCATGCAATGTAAAAATTGCAGATACACACATTGCAATATTGATGCTCAAACAATATAATGTTCAGCCCTACAACATGCATACACAGACGTACATATATCACTCTATATTTGTAATTCTTTAAATTTTATAATATACATTTATTTCAGTCATTTCATAAGTAAAGGGTAGTATAATGTGGTTAAATAAAAAAAATGCAAAACCATTATTTTTAATTGAAACAAAATAAATGTTAAGTGTAAAAAAATATAAAAATGTATTAAAACATATTTACACATGAAGAGTTTAAATGCAAATGCATCTAAATGTCATCTAAACCTTTCTTTTAAAATAAGCATTTTTTCAGGCTCTTGTGGGTAGGTTCAATAAATTAAATTTATGTTGATGAATAGGATATTTTCATTATTTGTAAAGTAAAATAATTTAACATAAACATAGGAGGTTGAGAAAAAACGCTCGTTTTTGAAGGACATTTCAAATGGCATTTAGAGGTTTTTGCATCTGAACTCTTCACATATTTAGGAAAAATAAACGTAATTACTACAAATTTTTATTGTTGTAAAAAATACATTTTTTTAAAAAATTTTACAAACATAAATAAACACAAAACCTTTTATCAAAAACTGAAAACATACAGTAAATGGTAAAAATGTTAGCCATCTTATGAATTTTTTATTTATTTTTTTAATATTTCCCAAGTGCTGTTTAATGGAGCAAAAACATTTTCAAGAAAGTCTTATTTTTTATAGTTTGGCTAGAATAAAAAACAGTTTTGATAATAATAATAATAATAATAATAAACATTTTTAGCGTCAGTATTATATAAATACCCTGCCCAAATAACTTGCTTAGTTAATTTAATCAGTTAAGCCATTACATTGTACATTAATCGGAATACTAACTTGTAAGTAACTAAAATACTGTCATTATGTCAAAGACAAAAGATATTAGTCATTTAAAAAAAAGTCCTTAAAATATTATGCTGAAAAATGTGTCAAAAATAATTATATATTCTCTCCATTGAATATCTCTTTGGATATGTTTATAAAACTTTTAAAATTTGACATGAGGGCTAATAATTTTGACTTTAAACAAAATATAAAAACTACAATAGCAACTCGACGATACTAAAATAAGGAAAACAATTATTTAATATGTTTTTATTTTTATTATAAAATCATTTCATATTTATTTCAATTTAAATATTTTTTTTCTTATGATTTCAGTTTTAGTTATATTACAATAATATCTCTCCATCAAGATAACAAGTAAACTCTTCCACTCTGAGTATGAAAAAACAGAAAACTGTGGGTGTCTACACTTACTTTAGGGTGGTCATCTCAGTGAGCGATGGCTGTGTGGCTTTGAGGTAACTTGCCCGTCGCGCCTGCATCTTTGGCGAGGGTTTGGGGCTGCCGTCTGAGTCTCCGCTGTCGTCTTCCGCCATTGCCTTGACGTAGCTGCCACTACGCATGCGTCTGCATGGGATGTCCTCATCTTTGCCCAGCGGAAAACCACCCCACTCATCCTGAGGGACCTGACGGTTGAGAAGCGATGCCACGTCACAAACCTTTGCCCAAACATGCATGTCAGCATCCAAACACACGCTCAGCTCCACAAACACACACTTCCAGAGCTAATTAATGAGGCTGCCGGTGTGAGCTGCTGTGATTATACTAATGACGCCTCCCTGGATAGTTGAGCATCTGTCTTATTGCAGCTCTTCCAGGGCCAAAAAAAAAAAGTACAATTCTGGACTGTGTTTTTACAATTCAGTCCGACACAAAAGAAAGCCACTTAGTTTTCTGAGGGTAATCGGAAGCTAAATAAAACCTTGACAAATGCTCATTAAGACTCCATTAGATAAAAGGATGGCTGCTTTAATAAAATATTAAACATGCTTTGTGTTAAACCACTACTTTTAAAATGTCTCTGAATTGTGGCAGAGCTCTTTTAAAGTTGGCCAGGGGCTGAAAAAGTAAAACACTTTTAAATAGCTAATTTGTTAGGGCAGCTTATGCACTATTTGCAATAAATGTAGTTGGTTCATAATAGATAGTATTTTTTGCACACAGACAGAGGCTCAGTTTTCATTTTGTCATAGATCGATCGATCAATCAATCAATCAATCAATCAATCAATCAATCAATCAATCAATCAATCAATCAATCAATCAATCAATCAATCAATCAACCAACCAACCAATCAATCAAACTATCGTGAAAAAAAAAAACTTACAATCCCACCCTAAACCTAATCAAAACTTCAACTAGCATAAAATAAAATAAAATAAAATAAAATAAAATAAAATAAAATAAAATAAAATAAAATAAAATAAAATAAAATAAAATAAAATAAAATAAAATAAAATAAAATACTAGAACTTTTTGACAGCATGTTCTGAGCCAAATTTGGTGGATTAAGATTAAGATTTATGGATAGTTCAAAACACATTTTCTAACTAATTCAAGATGGTGGACAGGAATTTGTTTCAATTAGGGAATACATTATATCAATGTTCTCTTTATGATCCAGGGAATCTGCAAGACCAGTCTTATTACAATTGACAAAACTATGAATAAGTCATTTGATAACATTTGTATGATTTTTATTGATAGTATCAAACTGTTTGTCAGTTTTGCCCAAAGGTGGTGATGCAAACTGATGTAGTCTGCTCAATGTCAGGTCTAGATCACACACAAAGTTTGGTTTCAATACTTTAAACCATAGCAGAGATTCAGCCTGTAATGTCATTTGGCAGCATTACATCAAGTTTGAGTAGATGCTAAATGACAACAGTTTTGTCTATTGACATGAATTCCATAATTTTTGGTCTACATGGTCTGAAAATGATCTGAGTCAAATTTGATGAAGATTGGACCAACGGTCTAGGAGAAGTTAAAAAATGAATGGTTTGAACAAAATCAAAATGGCAGACAGGAGGTTTGGCAGAGTTTGGCATAATTGGTATCTGTTTTATCAGCATGACCCAAGGAAAAATTTCAGACCAATTTCATCAAAATAAGCAGTCAAAAGTATTACCAAATTTGTAAGATTCATTAATAACGACTAATAGCTGTCTTATAATTGTTGTCCCATAGGTGGCCCTGTCACCAAATTTTAGTGGTGTGGTCAGTGCAAGGTGACAATGACAGATCTAAAATTTGGTATCATTATCTTTAACAATTGCAGAGATACAGCTTCAGATTTAGTTTGGCATCATGCCAGCACATTTGTCGGTGCTGTAAACAAACACCGTTACACCTATCGACACAAATTCCATAACTGCATAACTGATCTGAGTCAAATTGGCAAATCAGACAAAAAAATGTGAGAGGAGTTAGAAAAGTAGGTTTTATCCTATTCTTAGGATAACCCAACTAATGTATCAAGACAAGTTTCATAACAATAGGCAAAAGTAGTCACAAGTTATCAGCATTTTCAGAAATATCGTTATTACATTTACTATAGGGGGGAGGGGGTTGGGGTGTGGCAGTGATCCAAAATGCTGCAGATAATCCCAGACCATGGTTGTCGTAACACACACTAAGTTTGCTGTGAATACATAATTGCGTAATGGAGATAACACCTTAAGTTAATTTTCACAAGCTCTACATTAAACTTGTTTGCAAGTTAGTTAAAGACAGTTAGTCTAATCAACTTGAATTCAATAATTTTTGGTCAGCATCGTCTGTAAATCATGTGAATAAATTTTGGTGAAAATCAGACAAACAGCCTAGGATGAGTTCGTTCAAATAGGTTTTGCAAAAAAATTGAAATAGCGAAAAAATGTTCATTACTAAAAATGACGTCATCATCAAATGACGTTTGAATCGGCTTGAGCCAAGGAATCAGAGGGAATTTTGATTATAGCCCATTCGGTTCAAAAGTTATACAGATAAACAAAAAACAAAACAAAACAAACAAAAGAAAAAAAAACTAAAGATTCCTTTACTACATTATGCCAGTGGATTTACAGGATAACTTTTTTGGCTTCAATTTAGTTGTTTTATTTGATTTTTGACCAAAAAGCTTGCTTGAAGTCACTGTCAACTTACATAAGATACTTGCTAAACACTAGTTGCATGATGACACTGGAAACAACTAATAATTTAACTGCATAGCCAATTCTAGATTCACATATCAATTATACATGGTGTCAGTGCTTAATTTGTAAATTGCGAGGTCCCAGAATAAAGTGGGGTGACGAATCTGGCGTGTGATTAGAGAAGGGAGAGGTAATGGAGCATTAACACAGTCACTTGGGTTGGCCAACTTGAATAAATAATAACTTCCATCAGTATCTTTGTAAGTGAGCATGCACTCAAAAATAATGAGTGATTTTATTTCTACTCTAAAATTGTTTTGTGTGTATGTGTATGTGTGGGTCTTTTTTTTAGGAAGGTTTCATTATTTATGAAAGCCTGCTCCTGGGACAGGACAGGCACAACAACAGGGGTTGTAATGACTTTGAATATTTTGTACATAGAGCTGAGCAGTTGTTTGTAAAGTTCTTTTGTATTTCTCTGTGACACCAACCACTTGCATTTAAGGGGGCTGTTCACATGTTGCATCTTTTATATACTCATTTCGGTATTTCAAACATAGACGTGTAACAAAGTAAGTTAAAAAATAAGGAAATTCAAAGCATAATCTATATCTTACACAAAAAATGTTTGATGTTATTGTTATTTACATTTATTTCATTTTTTATTATTATTTACAGCGGCTCCCCTAAATTTGAACATCATTTGTGTGCAGGAATAAAATATCGGTTAATCCGTGTTGGAATGTGAGCAATGAAAATGACTATAATCTAATTCTAAGGCCAAAAGTCTTTCAAGCTGACAGAGAGCACACCCGGCATGCGTTGCTCTACATAGAGGCTCATTTAAAGGCTTGAAAACAGACTTTCTTCTGGCATGGAGAGAAAATCCCACTTTGAAGAATGTGACTGTGATAATATGAATGAGCACAGAGCTTGTGTTACTGAGGGAACGGCTGGCCTTGACGTCAGGAAGAGTATAAAAGGCAGTCAGAGGAAGAATGAGTGCAGTAACACTGCATCTTTGCCCACACACTCGCTCATAGAGCCGGCAAGCACAAAAAACTGGCTTCAAACACACAGGCAACACCCACACCAGACCTTCAGCCAAGTCCAGTCTGATGAGCAGAAAACGAGGATCAGTGCTGGGTTCAGTTCTCACAGCAGATCCAGCAACGCTTCATCATTTCAGCAGATGAAAGGTTGTGAGCTTCCAGAGATTAGGGTTAATGTCTTTAGGAGATCTCTGTTCTCTGACTGCTGTCATCTGTTCTGTTCTGTTCTGGAATTCAGGGCTGCATACAGATTTAAGTTCGCAGTGAAAGCTGTGATCTAATTACATAATCGAATTTCCTGCAAGTTTCATTCAATATTTGTCTAAACACTATCTTGTGTTATACATTAAATACACAAAGGGTACGGAAAGTTTTCAGACCCCCTTGAATTTTACTCTTTGTTATATTGCAGCCATTTGCTAAAATCATTTTTATTATTTAATCATCAAGTTAATTTTTTTCATTATTAATGTACACACAGCACCCCTGGTTGGCAACCCCCTGCACCAGTTGGGACTTTATGACAAAGTGGCATAACATGAAAGCCTGCATGAACTTTCCAAGACACCATCCAAGATGGTGAGAAATAAGATTCTCTGGTCTGATGAGACCAAGATAGAACTTCTTGGCCTTAATTCTAAGTGGTAAGTGTGAAGAAAATCAGGCACTGCTTATCACCTATCCAATACAGTCCTAACAATGAAGCATGACAGTGGCAGCATCATGCTGTGGGGTGTTTTTCAGCTGCAGGGACAGAACTGGTTGAAATAGAGGGAAAAATTAATGCGGCCAAGTAAAAGGATATCCTTAACGAAAACCTTCTCCAGAGTGCTCAGGACCTCAGACTGGGCTACAAGATTACCTTGCAACAAGACAATGACCGTAAGCACACAATTAAAGTAACGAAGGAGTGGCTTCACAACAACTCTGTTACTGTTCTTTAATGGCCCAGCTAGAGCCCTGATCTAAACCTAATTAAGCTATCTCTGGATAGACCTTAAAATGACTGTCCACCAACGTTTACCATCCAACCTGACAGAACTGGAGAGGATTAGACAGGGGGAATGGCAGTGGATCCCCAAATACAGGTGTAAAAAACTTGTTGCATCTTTCCCAAAGAAACTCATGGCTGTATTAGGTCAAAAGGAAGCTTCCACTAAATACTAAGGGTCTGAATACTTAGAACCATGTGATATTTGAGTTTTTCTTTTTTAATAAATCTGCAAAAATGTCAAAGTCTGTGCTTTTGTCAACATGGGGTGCTGTGTGTACATTAATGAGGATTTTTAAAATCATTTTAGCAAATGGCTGTAATATACTGTAACAAAGAGTAAAACACTTAAGGGGGCCGAATACTTTCCGTACTCACTGTGTGTGTGCGTGTGTATGTATTAGTGTTCTTTTACTGCTAGAAATTCAAAAGCTAGAAATCTACTCTTGCTCTTGGCTTAAGGTTTACCAAATATGGGCTTCCTTTTGAATGCTGAAAAATGACTGACAAAGTATTCTTACCAGCAGGCTTAAGAGACAGTCTGTAGAGGGAAATTACAAAAAATTAAGCCATTATAGAACATAATTTGAGAATTTTAAAAGCAATACTGACAAGACAAACTAATCAGCTAATGTGAATACAATCCAACCTTGTGTTCACTGTGTTATGAACCTGCTTAAATTTCTCTCAATACCAAGTACAAGAACAACAGAACTATTTATTTTATTTTTAAACTATCTGTATAAAGTCCACAAAACCAACAGGATAATGCTAACTTGACATCCACTTGCTGAAAGTATAAAGAGTCTTTTGCACAAAGCTTGAGAACAAGAACATCGCAGTGCAATGGCCTGTCAGTCACGGTTACGATGGCAACTGGCGGCCAGATTTAGCCCAGAAGAAAGATGCCAATTATTCTTTGTATTGACAGAGCATGATAGAGAACATGTGAGACATCCTGCCAGCTCGATTTAGCCTCTGAATTAGTATGTGGCTGCCCACGTGCAAACTCTGATTCACAGTCCGCTGCTGGTGGCCCTTAAGATCTTTTCTAGTTTGCTCTTTTAAAGCACGCGTAACATAACGGGTTATACCTCATTTGTCAGTTCACCCAGAACATAGTCTTATGTGCAAGAGGAACAGGAACACCTTCAAATAATATCTGATACAGTTCCCTCATCCTATAACTATCTCTGACACAAAGATTATTATTGTTCTTAAAAACATATACATACTTTAGGAGGATGTATGGATTATCTAGAAACAAACATTCCCTATTTCTGTACCGTATTTATTCCTTTTAAATGTCTTTCACAAATTTCATGTAATATGAAAAGTTCATGCGGTTTTTCCTCATGGGTATATATCAATGCAAACTGAATTTAATTGCAGAGGATGAGCAGCCACTGACATGAGCTCTTGGAGTTTCAATGAAAAGTTCATAAATGATCATGACGATGACGGTCGCTGGGTCGCTGGTTCGAGCCTCGGCTCAGTTGGCGTTTCTGTGTGGAGTTTGCATGTTCTCTCTGCGTTCGCGTGGGTTTCCTCCGGGTGCTCCGGTTTCCCCCACAGTCCAAAGGCATGCAGTACAGGTGAACTGGGTAGGCTAAATTGTCTGTAGTGTATGAGTGTGTGTGTGAATGTGTGTGTGCATGTTTCCTAGAGATGGGTTGCGGCTGGAAGGGCATCCGCTGCGTAAAAACTTGCTGGATAACTTGGTGGTTCATTCCGCTGTGGCGACCCCGGATTAATAAATGGACTAAGAAAATGAATGAATGATCATGACCCTACAAAATATGGTCAATCAGGTATTTTCACCCTACTGGGTAAATTATAAGGTTCTAAAGGGATTGTAAAACAATTTTTCTGGAGAATTTTACATTTCTTAAGCCATACTACATATCAGATAGCTTTCTTTTTATAAAAATTTTGATTCCTGGCCAGTCTGAAAACCCATTTGTGAATGGAAATGGAACCATCTTCTTTAATTTAACATATGTTACACAGTAGGCTATGTTAGAAGGTTAATTGACTAACAGCATGCTTAGCAATGATTTAATTGGTAACCAGTTAATTAAAAGCAACCAACTAGCAGTTAATCAAGAGGAAATCAGTCTTACTTTTCTATAATCTACTTAGACCACCCTGTTTTTTATGTAACTAGTATAAAGCTAGAAGCAGTATTAGAAACTATCAAAACAAAATAAATAAATAAATAAATAAATAAATTAATTAATTAATTTAAATATAATAAAAATAATATTTTAAAATTAACCTAGCTATTTGCTCATCCTTTTTAGTCATATGACAGGCTGTGCAATAGGGAATATAATTGACCAGGCACCAAAGTTCAGTGCATTTGATTATTCAATTTCTGTACCTGAATACTGAGAGACTCCCCAGAAAAACCTAAAGCACTGTTCATTTGAGAATTACTTTCGTTCTATTGTATTTACCTTCACCCTACAAAATTACTCCAATCAGTCTAATACAGAATTCCTTCCAAATTAAGATATTCAAGTAATCTGGTAAATCCTTTTTCATATCATAAACTATATAGCATAAAAATTTTTAAAGTCCTAATGAGTAGCTAGAAATATTAAGCATATTATGCAAGCATTTTCTTCATACAGTACATATCCATAAGAACACTGCTCATTAAGTCTGCTTTATCCAATCCCACCACCTACACACACACGCACGCACGCACGCACGCACGCACGCACGCACGCACGCACGCACACACACACACACACACACACACACACACACACACACACACACACACAGCCCAACAAAATAATAACATTCTTGGTCAAAAAAAGTGGTTTGTCAGGTTTAAAGAGGGAAATAATACCAGTCAGAGAGATCAAATGGATCCAAACAGATGCTTGTCAGCTAAACAGAAAGTAAGGCAGCTAGTGGGTTGCACTTACTTCTCGGAAGAACTCAAATCAAAACTGGAGGCTCTCTCCAGAGGTGGAGGAGGAGGAAGAGGAGGGTGGTGGAAAGGTGGAGGTGGGTTAAGGTGAGCATGTGGGTGTAGGGGAGAATCGAAAGGCTTTTTGCATACCTGCAAGAATTGGCATGATCGCTCCTGCTGACAAGCCTCTGCTTTCACTAGAGCCTTATCTACATTTACCGAGGCCTTCTGGTAGACTTGACGTGCTCTGCTCACCGTGAGAGAGGACGACCACGAGCTCTTCTTCACGAGCTGTGAAGCGTCCACGCTCAGCGGGATGCTTGTGCACGTCGAGCACTTGCCCAAATCGTTGTTGCTGCGGGAGTTTTTAAGCGCCTGATCATTGATGGTGTTGTAGGCCTCCAGGAAGTACTGGGACTGGGACTTGTCCGGGTGACGGCCCATGGTCATGACACCCGGTGGTCCATGGTGGAACAGGCAGGCCTCACGCTCCAATTCATCCGAACTCCAGTAGCCAGAAGGCGGTGTCCGATTCTTGGGCTCCGCCGACTTGCAGCGTTCCCGGCTCTTGCTGCGCTTGCGGTGCCGAATTGCAGGAGGTTCTCCATCGGGGCTGGCCTTTCCTCCATTGATGCTGCCCTTGCCATGGCCGTGACCATGGTGTGGGCCCTCTAGTGAATGGGACTTGGTGAAGAGCTTCTGAACTGAGTGCACCAGGTGCCGGATTCGGCCAGGACTGTCGCTTCGTTGCTCCAAGGCTGCAGCCGCACGCTTGTACTGCAGTGTGTGATAGCCGTCCCGAGGCACTGGGAGTTGCCGGTCGAACTGATCCAAAAGGGCAACAGGGAGCCGCTGTTGGCCCTTGCTGGCTGGAACACCTCCGCCAGAGTAGGGAACCACAGCCATCTCATCTTTCAGCTCATGCTGGGAGCTGTAGTGTCGGCGAGGGAAGGTCCCATAAGGCACCACGCAGTCAGGCTGGTAGGGGCTTCTCTGGGAGTAGTACGAATGGTCCACCGGGTGGGGGTTGTCGATCTGGCTGATGAGGTAGGGTTTGTGGTCCAAGTGGTGACCCATGGACTCAAAAGAGGGGTCACACGTCACCACGTGGTGGTGGCTGCGGCTGCCGGATAAGCCTTTCATCACAGAGATGGAATCATCCAGCAAGGGAGTGGAGGCATCCACACGTGGTACGGCTCCAAAGTGACCTGATGGTCTGCAGGAAATACATAGAAAGACACAAGTAAGCATGAGTATACTGTGTCATTGTTTTCAGTCTTGCTTTCTATGAGTCAATTACAGTTTAAATTAATTTTAAAATAAAATTTAAAATAAATATTGAAATATAAGGACTTTATTGTGTCTTCTGTTGTGATGAACATTTTGTGAGGTGGGTATAAAGCAAAAATGTCAGTACAAATGAAGAGTTTAGATGCAAAAACCTCTAAACACTGTTTGATATTTTCTTCTAAAATTTGCATTTTTCTCAGACTCTTGTGTGTAGGCTCATAAGTTTTACTTTTATAGTGAAGGATAAGTTATTTTCATTGCCTTTAAAGTGAAATACTTAACATAAGACAACATAAGAAGCTGAGAATCATTTTAAGACCAAAATTCAGATTCAAATTCAGGCATTTAGAGGTTTTTGCATCGGAACTCTTCAAATGTTCTCATATCACAGTTATGCAAGTGTCACTAATAGGGGTAAACAATCCTGATTTTAAACTAAATTATTGTATATAACATATATAGGTTTTTAAATGACAATTTGTCAAAATACTAAACAAGGGAGAGTTGTGGCCTAAAGGTCAGGCAATCGCAATTACTAAAGATGAGGGGGTTAGTCTTCATACCCAACTAAGGTGGCCTTGAGCAAGGCAATATGTGTGTGTGTGTGTGTGTGTGTGTGTGTGTGCACTCAGATGGGTAAAAGCAGAGGACCAGTATTGAGTAAGGGTAATCATACATGTCAATAATCACTTCATTTGACTTTGTTTTTACAACCAAAGGAAATACAACATGATTGCTAAAGCATATACATTCATTCATTCATTTTCTTTTTGACTTAGTCCCTTCATTAATCCGGGGTCGCCACAGTGGAATGAATCGCCAACATATCCAGCATGTTTTTATGCAGCAGATGCCCTTCCAGCTGCAACCCTTCTCTGGGAAACATCCACACACACACATACACTACGGACAATTTAGCTTTCCCAATTCACCTGTACCGCATTTCTTTGGACTGTGGGGGAAACCGGAGCACCCGAAGGAAACCCATGAATCGCAGGGAAAACATGCAAACTCCACACAGAAACGCCAACTGGCCAGCCGAGGTTCAATCCAGTGACCTTCTTGCTGTGAGGCAACAGCACTACCTACAAAGCCACTGCATTGCCAAAGCATTTACATGTTTTAGGTTTTTTTTATTACTCTTTTAACTCTGTGACCCCTTTATCAGTAACAAACAGCTCAAAGCAGATCTTGTTCATCGAAAAGTGGAATCTCAACCACTTAGCACAAAACAATATGCACCCTAACCTAACCAAGCATAGCTGATCCGATCAAATACCCTGTTAGCTGAATGAACATCTGTGTCTGACATTAGCCAGTAACAGTCAGGCTTTCAAAATGCCTTTTTTGTCTGACAGTACTTCAAAAGATTATTCAAGGCTAAGAAGTCTTGACATACTTTTCTGTTCTTCTCAGAGGGAGGGGAAGAAAGCTGAAATTCAGATGACAGACAGACAATGTAAAAGGGAAAGTAGTGTTGAGAATCTCAACGAAGTTGCCCTCCAGCATATTCAAGAGGAACTATGGCTACAGAGTTGACTTACAATTATTATTATTATAGGTTGCCAGTTTGATTCCTATATAGAGAATGTTCATACAGTACATACTGTACATGCTACAGATCAATCACTGCTCTCAACTGACAAACACTTCTTGCTTGTTTTTTAAATGTTGTATTGGTAATGGGGGCAACCCGGTGGCTCAGTGGTTAGCACTGTCGCCTCACAGCAAGAAGGTTGCTGGTTCCTGGCTGGTCCAGATGGCATTTCAGTGTGGAGTTTGCATTTTCTCCCCGTCTACGCCTGGGTTGCTCCGATTTACCCTACATTTCAAAGACCAGTCCATAGATGAATTTAATAAACTAACTTGGCCGTAGTGTATGTGTGTGAATGTGAGAGTGTATAGGTCTTTCCAAGTACTGGGTTGCAGCTGGAAGGGCATCCAATGTAAAACATATGCTGGATAAGTTGGCGGTTCATTCTGCTGTGGCGACCCCTGATTAATAAATGGACTATTAACTAAAAGAATAATGTCAAAACAAGTCCTTTTTTTATTTTTAGAATTTAAATTAAAAAATGAATATGAATATGAAAATAATAATTGATACACAGATTCTGTTGTAGCTTTAATCTATATGTTTATATTTTTATTTGACAGATTAATTTGATAGCTTATTTAATTACCAATTATTTTCTCTGGTAAGCTATTTCTTTTCTGGATACTTACAGTTAAACCTACCTGTTTGCTTTTAAATCTGACTGCATATTTGCACTTTAAGTTAGTATAAACCTTTAATGGATAATTGTGGAGTTTCACTGTTACTTACGTTTTGGCAAAACATTAGTAAAACAAAAAATTATTTATGGAATTGTAAATGAATATGTCCAAATACAATCACTAATTCAAAGTACCTAACAAAGACTTTATGTCTTTATATTGTTCAAACCATTTGCAGATTTAATTATTTTTTTAACTATATGTAATAATATAAAAATACATGTAAAATTTGGAAACATTTTGGCAACCGTAATAATTAGCACAAATAGTGCAGTATTTACATTTTGTTGATTCTTCTGTCCCACTTTATATTAGGTTGTATTAACTAATATGTACTAATTAGTAACTAGTAACTAATTTGGTACTTGTTGTGTAAATTCATGTTTTACACTGTACTTATGCTTGATCTGTAATTACATCTGTAATTAATTTCTGTAAGTACATTTATGATTACACCATTGACACCCCCCCCTCCGCCCTTTAAACCTAAATTTAAACTTAAAATTAAATTTAAACAACTTACAAAAAGGATCTCATAATGTAAATAAGTTGTCATTTAATAAGATTATGTCAATAACTCAATTTTGACAAAAAATGTCAAATAAAACCTTTTAATTCTAAGGTGATTCTACATTCTAACTAATTGCATAAATTGGATTTATATTTTGATGTAAGCACACAGTAGTTAACGGCACATAAAAAAAGTGGGACCAATATTTCTTTTATGCCAAAAATAATTATAATATTATAAAAAGGATCATGTTTAAAATAGTAAATTGCCTACTTAAGTTATGTCAAAGCAAACATTTTCAAATAGTTGGATTTGAGCAGACATAGCCACAAGTATACGTCAATGTAGGCTTTATTTATTTAGCTTCCAAATAATGCCTAACTCTAAATTTCCAAAAATGTTCAGCCATGACTCGTTTTGTGGTCGCCTATTATTAAAATAAAGTTGAAGTTGTTGTATCAGATAACAGTGTGAATTTGGTCTGATTCAACACATGGCTGTGCTTCCTCAGGTCAACACAAAGCCTAATCATTACTCCTAGGTTTAAGAAAATCTCATTTTCTCCTGTTAACACTGCTATCTTTTCTGATGTGTTCAGAGGTCAGGCTTTAATCAAGACTTCTCTGAAAGCTTGCACCCTCAAATTCCACTAACTTTGCAAAAATCATGAATCTCCCCACTTTTCACTCAGAATACATACATTACAAGCAACAACTATTTAGGGTCAACCCATTTATCAGGTATGCAATGTGACTGAATTACTCCTTAACAAATTTGTCATTCCAAGTTTAGTAAAAGAAAAACTCTGGGCTTTCTGTAAGGCATGCAGCCAGATCTGGCAAACTGCAGATGGTGAGCATATCCTCATTCAGCCACACTAATTGCATGACGCTCGATATGAAAAAGAACACTTGTTCAGAGAAAGAGAGAGAGTGAGAGAGAGAGAGAGAGAGAGAGAGAGACAGAGAAAGAGAGAAAGAGAGAGAGGGAAATAGAGAGAGAGAGGGAGAGAGAGATTCAAGCCTGTTATTAGAGAGGTTATTATTGGGCCTTGTGACAGTCTAATGGGAGGGGGGCTGCTGCAGCTTGCAGAACTGAAACACCTACAAGCCACACACACACACACACACACACACACACACACACACAAACACACACACACACACACACACATCACACACACACATCACACACACACATCACACACACACATCACACACACACACACACACACACACACACACACACACACACACACACACACACACACACACACACACACACACATACAAACAGGAAAAGAGAAGCTCATTTACAGCGAATCTTTACACAGCCAATAGCAGTTACTAAATCACAGATCACCGGGGTTCACAGTGGCAGTGTGAATGTCCATCACAATGTCCAGCATGTCAGTGTCATCCGGTCTGTTCATAACAACAGGAAGATACACAGCATGGGCAATGATCTCGACATAACTTCATTATAATAATAATAATAATTATATCGTCTGTTATGGCCATCAAGGCTGCATTTATTTCAGCAAAAATACAGCACAAACTGTCCAATTGTATAATTATTTTTCTGTTTAAATGAACTGATTTCTATTTTTTTAACACTATAGAATTATTTGGACAATCATTCTGACCATTTTTACAATTCGTACATTAATAATTTATTTAAAATGATATATAGCTACAGCACCCATATAACTATTGTACCCTGGCTTTTCCTAAAAGTGTCTGTATATTTCTTTCTAATTTTATTATTTAATCAAAATTATAGAGTTCTGAGTACTGATGAATGGCTATTGACCGCTTGCATTCCATTACTTTTCCCCATGCCTTTGTATATGGCTAACTTTCTGATAGCAAAAACATAGCTTTACTTCAGGCATGTCTTAAAAACGAAACACTTTACAATAAGGTTGTATTAGTTAACGTTTGATTAAAGCGCTTACTAACAAGAACAAACAATAAACAATTCATTTATAACAGTACGTTTACATGTTAGTTAACGTTAATGAAGACAGTTGTTCATTGTTAGTTCATGGTAACTCACAGTGCATAAATGTAACAAGCATGACTTTGGATTTGAATAAGGCATTAGTAAACGTTGAACTATTATTAATAAATGCTGTTCTAAATATTTTTTATGCTAAGTTAATGTTAGTAAATGCATTACTAACAAAACCAATAAAAAAAAATATCTTATTGTAAAGTGTGACCTAAAAACTTTCAAACACAACATTTTCACTCGGCTGAAAAAAAACAAAAAAACAACAACAACAACAAAAATTGTTGCATTCCTGCTTGCCAAAAAGTCAGCCAATCTCATTGTTAAATGTAAAGAACAGCATCAAAGCTCCACTATTCAGTGTGACATTGATTTTCAGAAATGCTCAACTATTATACTTAACAAGGATAAAACATTTAGCTGTTTAAAGTCTGCATGAACCAAAAGTTGCTGAGACTTTTATTTCAGTATGTTGATGAACTTTGAACTAAAGTGGAATATTAAGCAGGGGGCAAGGCTTTCATTTTGTGCATCATTCCCTTGTATCAAACTAACAGTATAAGAGGGGCATGATTAAGAATAATGTGGCCAAGCTGTCAAACTGACATCGACATAAAAAGACCATCACTCCAAACATTGATGCAAATGGTACGACTTTAATTACAGATTTTTTACCTAGTGAATAACAATGAGTGCTAGCAAAATAAACATTGTTAAATTTGGATTTCACACAGACTTTGAATGTGTGCATGTTAACCTTGGTGAGAAATTTAGTTTCTAAAACTTAAAAAAACAGGAAATCAAAAAAAAAGTGTCATATGGCTTGGACCGAGAAGTTTTTTTGAAAATAAGTTCCTATAGTCAAACGTTTAACAAAAGAATCATAAAAACTTTTAAAAGGATATTCAGTAGTCTTATGACCATAATATCTACCATGATATACTATGATAACTAGCCCACACATAAGGCTCAGTAAACCACTGTAAAGTACCAGTGTGTACATTTTACCCTCGATTAGAAATAGCTCTTCAGCTGACAGATGTTGTTTACGGCCATTTTATATCAACTAACAATAGTGAACTAATGCATTATATCTGCCATAAACATTTGCAGATTACATAAGCACTTTGCAGACCATCCCATTACAGTCATCCTCATTCTACAGTACATATGAATATGACATATTAATGCCATAGGTAAATGGATGGATATGCAATGGATAAAGCCATTCCCTTCCATTTGTCTGCGGAAAGACACCAAATGAGAAAAAGTTAACAGCTCCTGCTGCTCACGTCCCAAAATTGCATTGTGTTTGCAAGGGAAATAGGTCATTGTGACAGGTGGAGTGTGGATTGGCCATGATGTGATTCCCTGTAAAAGCTTTCTAATGGAGACTAACACCTGCCACCCACCTTCCCTAATACTGCTCAATCCTGCAGTACCATTCACAAAACTCTACAATTCATTTTTGCCTCATTCACTCCCCAACCTCCATGTAATAAAATAAAATAAAATAAAATAAAATAGATTATGCTGCACTGGTAATTTTGTATCATAGTATTGTTTTATTTTAGCATTATATGGTAGCATTTTACAAAAAAGATTGTATTAATAATACAATGCATCATATTGAATTAGTTAACATGAATTAACAATGCACATATCTGTTAAGCATTACTAAATCTTCATTAATGCAAACCTACTCATATTCTAATGTATCTCCTAACATTAGCAAAATGTAAAACCCAACAGTCAACTTTATCAAATTAAATGAGTTCAGTCAACTCAAAATTTACTGTTTTAAAACTCAGTGTTGAAGGTAATGATTTTATTAAATACCTCATTACTTCAACTTCCAGTTCTCATGTAGATTCTTTTTTTTTTTTTTTTTTAACTCAAATGGTTTGTAGCAATCGGTTTCCTTAAACATTTTGAGTTGCCTTAACTTATTAGGTTTTACAGTACTCAGATGGTTTGAGTTCTCTTCATTTATTTGGTTTTACTGTGCTCAAATTGCTTTGTTTACTCAAATGGATTAAGTTCACACTACTCATTAAGATTAGTTTTTGAACTTAAATGGTTTGTTCAATCGGTTTCCTCAAATGGTTTGAGTTACCTTAACTTTTTGGGTTTTACAGTGCAGCTTATTTAGTTAAGGTTTACTTATAGATTCAGAGATGTATTTGATAATGGATTAAATAACATGACCTAAGAATGAACAACACTTCAGCAATACTAAATCTTTGTTAATGTAAAATTAAAAATGCAGTAATGTTAATACCAGTTATTAGTAACTAGTTAATACTTCAGTTAACATAATATTAAGTTGAAGAAACTAGAAAACAACTATGTTGGGGTATCTCAAAAATGCATTTTTTAAAACTAGTTGGTTAAGTCAAAAATAAGTTGAGGTAACTATAAAAATTAAGTTACACGAACTCGAAAAGACTAAGTTGGGGTAACTAGAAAATTAAGCTATGAGAACATTTAAGCTGGGGTAATTATTAATTGTTAAATTAATTAAATAATAAAAAATATATAATTAGAAAATTTAAATAATCAACTAACTAACAATTTTATAATAAATAAATAAACAAATAAATATATATATATATATATATATATATATATATATATATATATATATATATATATATATATATATATATATATATATATATATAAAAAAGAACAAGGAAAGTATTATACAAATATTTAAGGCCAAACGCTTCAAACATTAAACCATAAAGCTTTAAACTAAAGAAAGACTGTGTATTGTGATAATCACAAAAAATCAATAACACTTCTGTTATTCTACATTTTTCTATATACTGGTTAAGAATATTAGTAAAACTTTTACAGGATAGTGTGTCTTTAATAGTGAAAAAATATACATATTTCATTATTGCAGTCTTGCATGGGAAACTGTCCATCTGTCTTTTGCCTGAGTATTAATGAGAGAGGTCACACAGCATGAGTAATTAGTCTCTAAGGGAAAAAGGTCGCCTTACAGTGGCTGAACAGATGGAACAAAAATATATACATAAAAACCTTTACTGTATACGCACAGTGGAAAGGTAAAGTGGGATAAACAGCTGCAATCTAAACTAAAAAGCAACCTATTATGCAAAATGCACTTACAGTACATGGTGTTTGAACATGCAAATAATCCATGCACTCCTGTTTTTATAATCCCTATAAACAGTAGCAGTGCCTAAAAATATGCCGTTCCAGATTTCCACCTACTGCAAATTGTCACAAGCCCCACCCACAATGCCTGACAATCTGCCCTATTAGCAAATCTAAAAAAAAAATTAAAATAAATATCACAGCATTTATATAAGTGCAGTGAGTGATTTTTTGTTTTTACAATATCACTATATTTATTATGTATATTTATTTGTATGCTTGGACAACATGCACCATCCGACATCCCTCTTCTTGTGTATGTGTTTTTGTGTGTGTGCTTAGACTTAGTATATTTACAATGCAGATAAAAAAAAAGGTTTTCTTTAATTTGTCACATGCAGATTTAGAGATGATGAAGAACTGCAATGCCAAAAAGGACATAATAAAACACAACATATATTTTGTCTTGAGAGGTGTGTGATACGTGAGCTAAAAAAGCGACACTTTCTTTTGGAAAGTGTGCGGGAGAAGCGGCTTATTAGCATTTAAGGAGACACACAAAATGTAATTTTTAGTTGCATTTAGAAACTGATATCAACAGTATGGAAGACATAAGGGGGTTTTTGATCTGAATCTTCACAGAAACATTATGAGGACACCTTAGATGGATTTTACTTCTTGTGAAAGGGGGAAAGGGATGTCTTCATTTGACAAAGCATAAGAGGATATTATTATTTCAAAGACATACTCAGGTTTGATTTTTTCACAAACAAACAAACAAACAATCAAACAAACAAACAAACAAACAAACAAACAAACAAAACATTAATTTTCATGACAATTAACCAAACCTCTTCAGTTATTTAACATCTAACATTTAAAATACAAAAGTTTATTAGTCTTTAGTATATTTATTTATTGAATGATTGATTGATTTATATATATATATATATATATATATATATATATATATATATATATATATATATATATATATATATATATATATAGTTTAAGTCAGAATTATTACCCCCCCTCCCTTTATTTTCCCCCTATTTCTGTTTAACGGTGAGAAGATTTTTTTCAACACATTTATAAACACAGTAGTTTTAACAACTCATTTCTAATAACTGATTTATTTTATCTTTGCCATGATGACAGTACATAATATTTTACTAGATATTTTTCAATATATTTCTATACAGCTTAAAGTGACAAAGTGGCAAGTTATTGTATAATAACGGTTTGTTCTGTAGAATATCAAAAAATATATAGCTTAAAGGGGCTGAAAATTTTGCCCTTAAAAGGATGTTTAAAAAAATTGAGATCTGCTTTTATTCTAGCTGAAATAAAGCAAAAGGGACTTTCCTCAGAAAAAAAAAAATATTATCAGACATACTGTAAAAAAAATCCTAAATTTGTTAAACATAATTAGGGAAATACTTAAAAAAAGAATAAAAAAATTTAAGGGGGGGCTTGTAATTCTGACTTCAAATATATATATATATATATATATATATATATATATATATATATATATATATATATATATATATATATATATATATATATATATATATATATATATATATATATATATATATATATATATATATATTATAAATGCTGAAATGAATAAATAAATAATAAAAAAAAGCTTTAAGAAAATTGTCATTGTCATGTTAATAGCCTGAAAACAGGATAAAATCAAAATGTATTTAATGTTTGGTTTCTTCGTGTTAAATTTGAATTTTGAATTGAAATGTGATCTGCAGGTTGTGTGATGTACTCATTAATGAAGTGATTATTAGCACATACACTATGGACCATTACCCTGAACCATTTCAAGCATCTCAGTAATGCTTGGAATCACTGCTGACTCTGAGCTCTCCTACAGACAGCAGTTGTGACAGAATGGGATTACTATGATGAATTGGGGAGTGTTTCCCCGTGATTTAATACTGTGAATTTGGGCATCCACAAGCATATGGAGAGCCAACTCTTTCCAACCTTACTTTCTCATCCACTTACAAGCGAGGGAATAATTACAATTTTGCACAAAACATTCAGATGAACATTCTTAGCATTTAAGTCTTTCTGACACACACACATACAAAACCTACAACCAGAAATAGAAATGAATTTGAAGTACTGTGCATAGAAGTACTGTACAATGGCTCATGTCTCAGTTGAAAATGATGGCTGAATTTCTCTCTTTTGTCCTCTTCCCTCCTGACTTCCTAAATCAAACCCAAGAAAGATCCACATCCTATTACTAGCCACAAAAATGTGGCACCAGATTTACTGTTCACTTATTATTTTCCCAGTGAAAAATAAAAATGGAATGCATGCACAAAGGTAAACAAATAAACAAACAAACATTCAAATACTATATGATTGTATCATTCTATTTATAAATGCTATATAGAACTGGTCAAAATTTTAAATTAAATCACAAATGTGATTGAACAAAGCTGCAATTGTCATGTACATTTTTGTCAGGGAAACACAGTTTCAGTAGTAAATGTCTAAAATTGCTCCCTATTCCCTGAAATAGTGAACTATTTGAGGGAGCAAACATTTGCAGGGGTGTCCCAAACCATAGTGGACACTCTGATATGGACTTAATCAATCCCACAATGCACTACAATAACAGGTTTACAACCAATGTGCACTCGACTGTTATAAAACCCTCATGATGCGTTGTGGGAGTTCACACGCTGAATGAATTCCTGCATCTGGCCACAAGACGGCATGCACCGTGTAACACAAAGTAATCTGAAACACTCACTTGCTTTCACTTAACTGGACCCTTACGTAAACTATTGATCTTATTCTGCACTGCGGATGTTAGTTCTACAATAGTTTTAGAACTTTCAATTCAGTCACCTATGGGAGAAATGACTAGGCTTAGCAAATGGCAGAAAACAGTCAAACTAGTTGCTTTACAAACCAGTGTACATAAAAACAACATATTTACAAAAATACCAGTTTGCAACATCAAGCAGCATAGCAAGTGTTTTTTAACAGCTAAAAATCAACAGAAGAGGATGAAACCAAAAGTCTGAAGCCAGTAATGTTCCAAAGGCTATGTCCGCTTGTACGTGAAGAATAAAAGTCAGTACTAGTGAAATGACAGATCAGTGATTTCATGTATGCAGCCAACATTTAACTGCTTTCATTGATTCAGCGGGACAATCAGAATTACACAACTACAGAATGATTCATTTATTTAGTTTATAAAGTAAGATAAAAACATGTTATTAAATGTGATTTTTTTTACATGCAGCACTGTCATTAACCCAACCCAGGCTCATTCTGATTAAGTACCCCTGTAAACATGTCTAGAGAGAGCAAAATACATCCCAGGAGCTATGCAAGAGTTTTTGCTTTCGCGAATCAACCAGAGGTCGGTGTGTATGCTTTTTAAGATCTTAAATGTCTTTTGTGAGTGCCATTCACACCTACTGTTCGCACGTTAATCCATCAGAGGCCGCTGTTGACTGACTGACTGACCAACCGACTGATCCCCCACCCTCCCCCTTACCTTAACCCAATCAATAGCATTTAAAAAAACACAGATTGACAGCGCCCACCAGATCCCTTAACACAACTGCAGTGTTTTAAAAAGCAATCCAAAAAAAGAAAATTCTATGAAGTTCTCACATTTTCAGATTTCACCACATTCTCACCCAGTTATATACTTGTTTATTTATTTTTTTGGCTTCCTGCTTTCTGGAACCGTTCTTCACTGGACTCAAACCCTGTTGTCTGGCTATATAATTCACAATCTCTAGAAATGTCTATGTTTTCAGTATGAGCATATGTTGCGATTCTGCATGGTTTATGAGTGTAATACAGACTGTGTAGTAAATGCTGCTCCAACTAAATACATGTGCTAAAGGTTTGCTAGAACTGAACATAACAAAAAATAAATAAATAAATCGACTTTGATGAATCACCCAGCTCTTTCAAATTATTTTATAAAATTGATTATTATATTTACTTTGCATTTATGGTGAACATCAAAATATGTAAGGGTCATATATTTGTTAATACCGAACATCAAATTTTTAAATAATTTATTCAATAAACATGCTGTAGGAGTGGGCGAATTCTGCCCAAGTGTTCTTGCATGACTCCCAGAGTTCACCAAAATCCTTTGAATTCATCTTCAATGCCTCCTCCTTCAACTTACCCCGGACATGCTCAATAATGTTCACAACTGGTGACTAGGCTGGCCAATCCTGGAACACCCTGACCATCTGTGCTTTCAGGAACTTTGATATGGAGGTTAAAGCCCTCTCCTGTGGTTTGTAATGTAATGACCAGCGTTTGACTTGATACCCTCAGGCTGTTGATGCTGCTATCCACTCTGCAGATCTCTCGCGTACCCTCATACTAAATGTAACCCCAAACCATGGTAAACATTAAAATATGTAAGGGACAGATATTTGTTAATACCTAACATCAAATTTTGTAATAATTGAATCAATCAACATATGCACTGAAGATTCACCTGCTAAAAATTATCATTCGAAAATAGAAAATTGTGTTTTTTAGGCTGTTAATTTTCGTTGAACTATCCCTGATATTACCATTTCTAACAATAGTGAATTGTGAAATAAAAGCGTAATGGTATTATCTTCACTCTCTCGGTTCTGCTTCATCAAATCTGACCCATCACCACTTCTTTCCTGACTTCCGCAGTCAAACACCAGAAAGATCCATGACCTCTTACCAGCCACTTTTGTCTCCATCTAGCCATGTCTTTCCATCCATCCATCTATCCCTGTCTGCCCCTCTCTGTTCAGCTGACCATGGCCTTCAAAAACCCCAATCTCACAGTGCTGTCAGTGGGGAACTGGATCCTTGACTGTCCTCAATTGCACATTTATCACTTTTAGATGGATGAAGTTTCACATACCAGTGTAGTGAAGACCAGCATGGACATACATGCTCAAACACGCTCACTATATATTTACACACACACACACACACACACACACACACACACACACACACACACACACACACACACACACACACACACAGCTAAATGATGGGCTGATAAAGATGTGGGTCAGTGCAATATTGATCCTGGTTTGGTGGTGTATACTGCTGGAGGCAGAGTGATTGATAATGTAGCAAGAATGTGGATAATAAACTGAAATTTGATTTGTTCATAACACAAAATGTCTGTCTGAGGTTTATGTAATGTTAAAAGGAAATGGGCTGGCCAGTGAGAAAAAACTATTTAGTTATGATATTGCTTAGTGTTTACATCTGTGTATTTTGTGATATAGTGTTTCAGATGAATGGCTACTGCAATTTACTGTGAACTCCATGAGTTCGTATATATATATATATATATATATATATATATATATATATATATATATATATATATATATATATATATATATATATATATACACACACACACACAACAGTTCTGTCTATTATTCTGTATTCTGTATTCAGTATTCTGTCTAAAATATGAGATATTTTGCTAGTGACAGCACACAAAGGCCTCTTCACCTTTGTGTATTACTCCGCCCACATACAAGCAGAGAGACACTACAGTTTGACAAATATTCCTGCTGTTAGGCAACAATGTACTTTTGAGGCTATTTTAGAGGAGAATGTAGTTGTTTAGATTGCAACTTTGGACTTTATTTACAAGGATAGTGCCTATTTTCAAATTTTTATCATTTCTCAGAGACGTCGGTGTTCATTAGTCAAAGACGGTTGACGTTGTCTATCCACAAGATGGCGCCAGGACCACATAATAAGCTTAAGAAAATTACCACTGTTGAGCCCAAATAAGAAGCTGAAAAACGAAGCGTCACGGTTTTTAAGGTGGACCGGATAGAGTCAATAAGAAGCTGCGAACAAGAAGTTGGATTCAGCCTCGTCCCTCCTTAACACAAACACAACAGCAGTCTGGTAGTGCCCGTGCTGCTTTTTTTGGGGGGGGTTAATTATTGTGATATTGTAACAGTGATTTGTGTATAAATGTCATTTCCACTTTAAGAGGACCTTTGAGATGCAAGCACCTAATTGGTAAGCATGTACACATTTATAGATATACACCCATTCCCTCTATTAACAACTGGCTTATTACCTATCTATTAATGATGATAAATTTCCTGTTTATTAGTTTCTTCAAAGTATGATCTTATTCTACATCTCTAATCCTACCCAATATCTAAATTCACTTTACTAACTATTTATAAGCAGCTAATTAGTATTTGAGCTAAAAGTCTTAGTTAATGGTTTGTTAATAGCAAGAAATGTACCTTAAAATAAAGTGTGACAAAAACATCTATTCATATTCAATCACCGACATAATCATATCCATCCTTCTAAAATTTTTCTTTCTAAACAGACCGGTAAGCCATATGCTAAAATTTAATCGTATTGCAATATGTCTCACCGATATACACTGTGTGACAAAAGTCTTGTCGCCTATCCAAGTTTTAGGAACAAAAAATAATAACTTGACTTCTAGTTGATCATTTTGTAAAAGAAGTTGCTTATATGAAAGGCAAAGGTTTCTAGATTATGCTTATTTTACCAAAAATTTATGATCATGCCTTGATTTTAATTAGGACAGTAAGGTCTGACTAAGCTTAGACAAAAGTTGTGTCACTTAACAGAAATAATGTCCAGAATATAAAGTCATGTTGCAGTGGGAAAAGAATGGATAAGGTGTATGATTCACATAAGCTTGGACGACTGCATCCATACATCTCTGCAATGACTCAATCAACCTTTTAATTAAGCTATCTAAAGTGGCAAAGAAGGTTTTCCTGCAAGACTCCTAGAGTTCATCAAAATTTGTTGGATTCATCTTCAATGCCTTCTGCTTCATCCTACGCCAGACATGCTCAATAATGTTCATATCTGGTGACTGGGCTGGCCAATCTTGGAGCACCTTGACCTTTTTTGCTTTCAGGAACTTTGATGTGGAGGCTGAAGTATGAGAAGGAGCTCAGCTTCAGCTATCCTGCTGAAGAATTTGCCATCTCCTCTGGTTTGTAATGTAATGGGCAGCACAAATGTCTTGATACCTCAGGCTGTTGATGTTGCCATCCTCTCTGCAGATCTTTGCATGTCCCAATACCGCATTTACCCCAAACCATAATTTTTCCTTGACTGAATTCTGTAGGAATCTTGGGTCCATGCGGGTTTCAATAGGTCTCCTGCAGTATTTGTGATGATTTGGATTCAGTTCAACAGATGATTCATCAGAAAAATGCTCAAATGATTAATTAGAAGTTATTATTTTGTTGCTACCTGACAAAAGTCTTGTTGTCAATCCCAGTTTTAAGATATTATATTATTCAGTGAATATATATCTTACAACTGGAATTGACGAAAAGACTTTTCTAAGGTAATATCTCAATGAAATATATATTTTTTCTATATTGAGCACTTCTATTTAATGGAATCAGTGATTATGCAAGAAAAATGGTTCATAATGACCTACTGAAGCAGGAGAAAACCTTACGATAAATACTATTGGTTATCCCGAGGCTTTTCAGAGTCCTTGTACAGATAGAGGGAGTTTTAGATGTGGCTATATTCGTATCAAGATTTGTGTAATTAGTTGGCACAGCTTTAGCTGTAGTGAGGATGGCGGAGCTACTGAATCGATGCAAAGGCCTATTGTGCATTTTGGTGACTCAAGAGCCTCTGTTTGCAGACTTCCTGCGAGCCAAAAATAAACTCAACTTGAATAGATTTCCTCTTCCCACGCAGGAATCAGAGAAGCAGAGGGAATGAGACGGAGAGAGAGGAGAAGGGCTGTAATGTTCATTAGCTGTCAGAAAGATTGGGTTTACATGGGTCTGCGTTTCCTAAGATCCAAAAGGTCATGTGTCATAGCCAGATGTGACTATGTAGGCTATGGATTTACTTTTGAGGCTTTTATATTATACAGGCTATTTTGTGAATCATGTTTAATGGATCCTCAGATAACTCCGGAGCACTGGATGGGTCAAGATTTCAGTGGTTAGCATGACACTGTTGGCCCACTCTGATAAAAGCAGAAGCTGAAGCATTTGGGGAATCTTTCTTCATTTTGATGCTTATTTGAAAGTATTTTGATGGAGTAACTTTTGTACCTCTGCATGGGCCATCATAGTACAGCTAATACTTTTCCATTGCCCCTATTTTCAGAGGGCTCTTAGAAGTGTGAAATTTTACTGTATTTTCTATGAAGTGAAAGTACAATTACATTTACATTTAGTCATTTAGCACACGCTTTTATCCAAACCGACTTAAAATGAGGACAAGGAAGCAATTTACACAATTATAAGAGCAACAATGAAAGTGCTGTAGGCAAGTTTCAGGTGTGTAAAGTCTAAGAAGCAAAGCATTAGTAATGTAAGTTATTTTGTTTTCTTTTTTGAGTACAGTTAGTGGTTTAGCCAGAGAGGAAATTGCAGATTAGGAAGGAAAGTGGAGACTAAATAGTTGAGTTTTACATGTATTGAACGAAGGTTGTGAGGAATATGCCTGCAGCATACCTCCCATGCATTGCGAGTGTTAGTAACAACAGGAATTAGTAAACACATAATAAAAGTGCAATGAAAACAATATTTAAGGCATTGTAACAATCTTGTGAAAGGCATTGTATAACAATCTTGTGAAAAGGGTCAACTTGGATGAGGATTGAGCTTCCTTTGTATTAACATCCAAACTTGTCACCACCTAAAACTATCTGCTAGAACTTGATTGCATCTAGTGCACATTAAGCGAGTTTGCAGTAGACACAAAGGTCTTGTTTTGTTTAAAACATGTACTGTACAGTGATTCTTTTAACATTCCAACTGATTAGTGTTTGAATCGATTTTCAACTGATTCACAGTGAATCATTCCATCAGCGTTAGAATAACAGGACTATCAATATAATGTTTTATCAAATATTAAAGAGACTAATAATATGCTAATGAGCATTATTTGCAGTTTTAAGCAGCTTTTTTTATTTGCATGTATGTTACTCAAATTTAACAGAATGTTTAATCTTAAAAAAGTGTCACAAAACATGATCCATCAAACATGTGGTTAAATTTCATCAAGAAACACATACTGTAAAACATGCCAAAAATTTAAAGAGACTTTTTTTTCCACTAATATACCAATATATATGTGGTTTCTTCAATCACATGGCCTTATTATTTTTTTATAATATATAAAGTAATGATATTTTAAGCAATTTTAATTAATATTTCACTTTCTTAACTTTGTAAAATGTTATTTAATTATAAACAACATATATAAGTTACAATGCACAAAGTCTAGTACAACAGGAGACATTTTCTTTTACAGAATTAGCTTTTTAAGGCCTACAGAAAGCAGTTGAGAGGGACTACAACAAGCTTCTTCCTAGGTTAAATGTCACCAAACGTTACATAAAGAGTAGCCACTTAAAATCTAGCATTAAGCAATTAGTGAATCTGAACACACTGGGCCAGCTGGCCAATCGCACAGAAACAGGAAGTCAATAAACAACATTAAGAAGAAAAGAAAGAGCGGTGTAGAAAGATTAAATATCTATTAATTATAATTGCAATTAAATAAAAAATGATGTTAAATTAAAATGAAAGGTGATAAAGAACAATCTGAAGATTTGATACAGTGAGATAATGTAATGTGTGACTGTGTTAAGTACTGGATTCAGTGTATATGTGCACAAATACGTTCTGTTCCAGAAATATCTCAAAAGATGAGGGGTGAATGTCACCATGGTAACAGATGGTTTTAATATAAATTGCTGCAGTCCTTCTACAAAACATTTCTGCTCCTTTAAAAAAAAATAATAATAAAAAATAAAAAAAGCCTGGGAATGAATTTATGAAACAAACCAACCACTGGCATCTGCTGAAAAATAAACAGTGAACATTCCAACTTAACAACAATTAATATTGCTATTAATTTAGATTTAATTATTTAACTTCCAAAGCACTGCTAATTGTGAAACTGCAGCAAAAAGAAAGTCACATGCAAAGCCACAAATTACCATTCATTTAATATTGATGAATTCATTTATATTTGTAAATTATTATATTTCAATTTAAATAAAATAATTACATTAAAATAGATACATTAAAATAATTACATTAAAATATATTATATTATATTATATTATATTATTATAATATATATTATATTATATATTATATTAACTTCAATATTATTAATATTATGCATATCAAATTGACTGGCTGTTGTAGAGGAAACCTTTCCCAAGTATTGAAGGAAAATGCAGAGGAAAAGTATACTGAGGTAATTATTCAAAAAACGTAGGAGTTATAAATAGGAGTCCTTTCTTTTATAGCTGAGCGGTTTCAATGTCATGTCTGCAAAACATTGGCATTAGCTGATTAAAACAAGTTATCCGGAAAATTGCATTGCAAGGATTCCATCACAAGGACAGTACCAGCTGTGGGAAACAAGAGCTTGTGTTTAGAGGGTATATGGAAAATAACTATGGGACAAGGTTGATGACTGCAGCTTCCATTTTGGTTTAACCACAATTTTTCAGGGGCTGAAATCAGCGTATGACCAAAAATAAAAATTAAATATGCTTTGTAAAATGTTTAGGGGAAATGCATTATCAATCCATTTAATGCAAACAAGCAAAACGTGTGACAGATGACTTTCTCTGCATGTGCTTCAGAATTGTGCGCCTATACTGTAAATCAAGAGTTTAAACTGACAAAGCTTTAAAAAGCATGAAGGTAATTAACTTCCATTACAGTAAAAAAACTATGGTGGCTGAGAGAACTTAACGTGCTGCAATTTAAGAAAACACATGCAATTACAAAACACCAGCAAATTAAGAAACGATCTTCATCAGTTTGACAGCACACGTGTTGCAAATTCTCACAACACAAACGACCGAAGAAACGTGCTGCATTTATTAAACTTGCTGCATACTATTAAAACGACATTTCACATTTAATCATCAGTTTATTTAGGCTAATTATTTACAAAAGACAAAGGAATTGTGTAATCAGAAAAAAACAACAAAAGAACTCGCGTTTAAAACACCACCAACAACTTAACTGAGCAACAGTCAGGGCATAATAACACGTGTGCTGCGTCCCAATTCGCTTACTTATACTACACCCAATATGTATGTACTTTTTTGTGAAGAAAAAGTTTATACTTTCGAGTGTGCAACAAAAGATTACGCAAGCTTTGAAACATACTACTTCCTCTTTTACAGATCGTTGTGTTGCTTAGTTATGCCCCCTGTCAATCATACACACACCATCCACATTTCTGTTGTATTTAATTTTCTACCTTATTGGACAAGCAGGTGCCTCCCTACTAGACTGTTGGTCTCGTGCGTCCGCCATGTTTGTAGTTAATTTACACTCTTCACACCCGTTTGTAGTTCTACATTAACATCCAATGCGCAATGTATTGTGGGCATTATCAGCGGTTATAGTATGGAGTCTCTACATTTAAATTATTTACTGGAAATAGCAAACCATCCGGGAACCTCTCCCATACTCTTTTCAACATACTATAGTTTGGGACATACTAATTCTTTTTTCAAGCACTATTTAGGACGCATAGTATGCAGATTGGGTTGCAGCACATATCTCAAACCATCATGTTTTTGGGTACCCCTGAAACATTTCCATTGTGTTACGTGGATATTTGTTGTGACAAAATGCAGCGCGTTTCTTCAGTTGTTTGTGTTGTGGCAAAGTGCAGCGATTCTTCAGTTGTTTTTGTCGAGAGAATTTGCAACACGTGAGCTGTCAAATGATGAAGATTGTTTCATAATTTGCTGGTATTTTGTTTTCTTAAAATGTGACCACCGTAAAAACTGCTAAAACCAAACAGATGTTTTTGTTAGTGCAGAGTATCTGAGGCACACACTTTAAAGACTCCGCCCTCTTCTGGAAAAGGGGGTGGGAGCAGCAGTTCATTTGCATTTAATGAGATGCACAGAAAAAAAACTCATTAAAAAAGGGGGAATCTACAGTACAAAATATTAAAATAAATGATCTGTGAGGTATTTTGAGCTGGGACTTCAAAGATACTTCATATAGACACGTGAGATTTATATTACATGTAAAAAGAGTCATGATAGCTTCTTTTTAGCCTAGTCTAATTGCTGCTCTCAATATACAGTGAAACAACATTTTCCATTATTAGGCAGGTCTGTTTGATTTCCCTGTGAACAACTGAATTCACGCTATCGTTAAGTACTTAACATCAGCAATGCACTCTGAGCCATAGTGCACAACTGTTATGCATATCACAATAAAAATAATAATAGCAATGCAGCGGCTGTCAAACACAAAAGAGGAATTAAAATGACAGAGGTTGATAATTGGAGCACTAATGCGGTATGTATGTGCATACGGTACATTTATTAATAGTGTGGGCGCTATTAGCAACAGACTTTTAAACGTCTGTATAAATATAAAATACAGATATAAAGGACTTTTAATTCCATGTATTAAAAAAATAGTGAGTGCAATTATTGTAATGTGAAATTACACAGTAAATCTGTCTTTACCATAATTAAAGTATAGTGCTGGGTGGTCTGATGGTATTTATTGTTACAGCGGAATGAAAAGTGTACCTTAAAACATTTTTGTAATAATAATGTTTAGATGATTTGGCTGTGCTCCCAGTAGCTTTATATTTTCAACAAGAAGTGATCACTTAGTTTCAATATTTATTCAAGAATTGTTTATATTTTGAAAGAAAAAACTATGTTATATTTCCCTAAAGTGTTTACATATTTTTATTTTCAAAACGTAATTTTATTTTCCTGTCACTTTCTTGCCATATATTTTATATCTGTGAGAAGATTTTTACCAGAGGTCAGTTATCAATAATAAAGTCTGTCTGCATAAAACTGAGTCAAGACAAACAGTGGACATTGTTGTTTATATAAAGTCATATATTTATAAGATTATTATAAAATAATAAAAAAAGATCAATCAATTTCTTTTGCTAAATATTCAAGCTCATTTATTATGTAAAGCACTTTTGTACATTTGAATAAGAACGCTTCTTTTTTCAACTGGCTACTAGCTCTCTGCAACTCTCACATGGTTGCCCACTGAAGCTAAGCAGGGCTGCGCCTGGTCACTACCTGGATGGAAGACCACATGGGAAAGCTAGCTTGCTGGAAGTGGTGTTAGTGAGTCTATGTGGGTCCTAATGCCCCAGTATATTGATGGGGACTGGCTTCTGTCTATCATAGGCTCCTAACCATCCCCATTTCTTCATCAGGCAGCTTCATCATTCTGCCTACTCTCTACAAATAAGCTGTGTGTGGTCTGGCACAATATGGATGCCGTCACATCATCTGGATGGATGCTGCACACTAGTGGTAGAAGAGATGATTCCCCACAATGTGTAAAGCGCTTTGAGTATCCAGAAAAGCGCTATGTAATGTAAGGAATTATTGTTAATTATTTTAATACTTTTTAAAATATTTGGATGAACTCCTCTATGTCATATCATATACTTCTTCAATTCCTATACATTCTAGTTGTTTAAAAATGTGTATCAAATGTCCTTTGTGCCGACTACAATTAGAATTTTAAATACTGGGTTCTAAGTATATACAGGGTTTTAACTAGAGTTTTTAATGTGATACTGTATATGTGATGACATTGAATGTATTTGTGTTGCCTGTTTTTTCTGTGATGTTTGTAATGTGAATGCTGATGTGGTTGTGTGGTGAAACCAAAGATAAATTTCCACTTGTGGACAATAAAGAAAGTAAAAATAAAGATAGATTGAGGTAACAAATTAGTAACTCTGCAGCTACTGTTTCAGACAGGCTTGTATCAAACAAATTTATTGGCATAGTTTCCAAACTTGATATTCCACCCAGTGCTACTTGGTGGTACTGTATGTTAACATGAGGCTTTTAAATACAGAGTGCAACCGATTACTAAATACTCATCTGTAACTGGTTTACCATTATGTGTGTGCTAAATGGTAGGTCCTCGTGGTTATCTGGCTTTAATAGTTTCACGCGGCTCCATAACAATCATCCTTTGTTTAGCACAACAAGCGATGACCTCTACTAAGAAGAGTGAATTTACTCAGGCAAAGGGCATACCGCGCTATTAAATGACCTTTTAATGGTCGAGGAAGCATTTGGATGAGGATAATTAAAATGCTATTGAATTAGATTCTAAGCAACAACGTGGAGCGATAAGGGAGATTATGCAGCTAAATCAGCACAAAACCCCAAAGGTTTGGTATTTCTCTGGAGAATTCAGTCCTTCAGTATAAGCACTTGAATTGTGAAGGCACCCAGAGTGTCTATTGTAAATGTATCTAGCATGATGGTCACACATTGCTTTTAACTGTATGAATCGAACATGCTTCTATTAAGGTAACACAAAGCCTTCAGTTGTTGACTTGGCTCTTATCTGACTAGTATCAATGCTCTATCTGAGCTGGTCTAAACAGGACCAAAACACTTTGTAATTCTTTCATGATTTGGTACTTTAGTTTAACAAAAGGTAAAACACATTATTCTCATAGCCAAGTTTGTTCTTCCCAATATGTTGCTAAAACAAAAAGGTTTCAAATGCCTGTTTCAAAAAAAAAACAAAAAAACAACTGGAATCATAATTTGTAGGGATGAATAAACAGGACGCATATTGAAAAGTGGCCATGTGTGTGTGTTTATATGTTGCACACAGAGCATGATTTGCAGAAGACACTCAGCAAACCCTAGACTACAAAACCAGTCAAAAGATGTCATTAATTCATTCATTTTCTTTTTGGCTTAGTCCCTTTATTAATCACAGTGAAATGAACCGCCAACTTATCCAGCAAAAAAATTTTTATGCCCTTTCAGCCGAAACCCAACACTGGGAAACACCCATACACTCTTGCATTCACACACGTACACTAGGGCCAATTCAGCTTATTCAGTTCACCTATACTGCATGTTATTAGACTGGGGGAAACTGGAGCACCCAGAGTCAAAAGTTTTTGTTTTTATTTTTTAGGATTGAGATTTAAACATCATAAATAAATAACCTTTCTACTGACGTATGGCTTGTTTGTATAAAGCAATATTCAAATACACCTACAGTAGGTGACACTTTAATATGAGCATTACCGCTGCGACTTGTTCGCTCTGCATGGATGTGAAAGAGAAATGAACAAAGAAAAACTGAACAGACGATAAATAATATGCAGCTCACTTTGCTTGCGGATATGCCGATTTATTTAATTCATAACTACCACTGATAGCTGTGCAAATGGGAACTTATTTTGAGTGCATGAGAGTGTTTTGCATGTTGGTCAAATATTTGTAACCTAGCCTGTAATAAATAATAACTATTGATAAAGCAAGTTATACTACAATCAGGTGATGTGCTCTGTCGGCTCGATAACCTTAATACCATTTTGTAGTTTGTGCTGTGGTTTTCATATCTTGCAGTGTGCGCACGTTTAAGATGAGGTAATAACATTGCCATGATGCTCAAAGAAATAGAAACATTCTTTTCACCCGAAAGCAATTTAATAGGGCACTATAACGGCTAAAGAACCTAATTCTTATATTTGCTTAATTTTATACTACATTCTATACTTCTCACTATGTATTGTAACTTTTGTAAAACATATAGTATAGAGTAAAAGCATATTTATTAATAAGAAAACTAAAATAAAACAAACTAAATTATACTTTAATTGAACACATCACATTACATAAGGTACAGTACATACACAGTGTGTACATACACATAGTACATTCATTTCTTGTGAAAAGGCAAAGCTGAAAATGTATGGTTAATGCGCTACCCAGCGGGCAAAAGCTGCTGGTGCACATAGATACCTCCGCGGCAGGATTAAGAATGGCGGCAGAGGGAACATTTTGAAGTGGTGACATCTGTATATAAATCTGGAATCTGATCAACATATTTCTCAAAGCCACTTGTAGCAAGAAAATACATCTGTACTACATGGATAAAAAAAAATCTCCACCCTCTGTGACACAATGGTACAGAGAGATTTTTGCAGTTTTTCCCCACGAGAGGCTTGCTGCTGTGTATAATTGCAACATACAGAGTTTTCAATGTATACAGTCTCCTTTTAAAGATCACCTGCCTTCACACGTGAGAGAAATGGTTTTGTGTATCAATTAGGTTTTTTGCAGGGGAGGTGTAAGAAGTTCATAGGGAATGATCTTTTGTTGTTTGTTTGTTGTTGTTATCGTTTTTTTTTTTCCTTTTGTTTTCTTAATTTCTTAATGTCTTTACTATAGGATTTTGCAGTGGTCTAAAAATAAATAAATAAATATAAATAAAAATATAATATAATATAAAATATAAATATAATAAAAATATAAATATAATAAAAATACTGTTTAAAGTCATTCAAATTAAGCTCTTAGCAATGTACATTCCTCATAAAAAATTAAGTTTTGATAAATTTAGGAAAGAAATGTACAAGATGTTCTTGTGGAAGATGATCTTAACTTAATATTCTAATGATTTTTGGTATACATTTTTGAAATAAAATGGATAATTTGATGTATAAAATGTATTGTCGGCTTAAGACAAATTTAACTCAGTGCAACAACAGTTTAACAACCCCACCCCCCCCCCCCCAAAAAAAAAACAAAAAAAACATTTGATGACATATTGTAAAACTATAGATGTAAAATTAGTTTGTTTGTTCATTAGTTGCTTCATTCATTCATTCATTCATTCATTCATTCATTCATTCATTCATTCATTCATTCATTCATTCATTCATTCATTCAATTTTTCAATTCTAAATGAAAATGTGCCCTAACTATTATACAGTAATTAATGTAACTTTCATGCACAATTGATTAGAAGATTAATTATCTGCATTTATTTCAGTGTTGATGGTAATGTTGCGTACATTTCAACAAACAATGCACTTTGTATATTCAGTAGGCTATAACAGCATCAAATAGGGCAAATACTATCATTCAACTGAAATGAGCCAATATTACGATAAAATTAGTCTGGGCTATTATATTTCTTCAATCATCACATTCTGTCACAACACTTCTTGTTTTGATGCTTGAAGCTTTAATATTGGGCAATAAGTTTCAAATACAGAATTTTTGTATTATTACTGTGATTAATATACAATATATTTTCTCGCTCAGTGCTGAATATTTTGTAATAATCATAGAGGGTGTTAAAAATCACCCGCTCAGACATTTCCACATGAAACTCATCTTTAGCCACTTTGCCCTCATCCTTCCTGCACCACTAGTGCTACAAACCTAGTCTGCATATTTGCACCCCAGTACTGAATAATTTGTTAAAGTCATGAATTCAATCCTTTTCAAGATTTCTTTGAAGAACGAATGTTTAAATTCATCTGTTCAGACTTTTATCAGTGTACAGCTTTAACACTGGAAGTCAAGCTAAACTGTTTCACGAGTGTTTGTCATTTCTTCTCTTCTTTCCATATCCACATGAAACTCTTCTTTAGCCACTTCCCCTCATCTTTCCTGCACCAGTAGTGCTGAGTAAGTAAATAGTACAGCCAGCCATCTAGAAAAGGAAGACAGCTCATGAATATTTCAAAGAAACCTTAGCCCTGGTCTCTTAACTGCCAGACCTTCAAAAACAAACTATGTACAGTTGAAGATAACGTTATTAGTCCTTTATTATTAATTCCTCCCATGCAAGTGCTGTTTAACAGAGATTGAACACACATTTAAACACAATTTAACTAACTCATAATAACTAATAATTTCTTTTGTCTTTGCAATGATGACAGAACATACATTGCTCAACAAAAATGAGCACAACCCAATGAATATTTTTATCCATTTTATTTTAATGCAATTGAACAAAAGATACTTATTAAACGTATTATTTAAATAAATTCATTATTATTATTATTATTATTATTATTATTATTATTATTATTATTATTATTAATATAATTTGTTTAATTCCTTATAATTATTATTAATTTAATTTAATTAAATTTAATATTTTTTGTCACCAAACATCTTATGGACTAGCAAAACATTACATTTAAATTCATGTGAAATATTGGGGAAAAAATTACAAACTAAAAAAATGTCAACAATGTTTTCTACATTTGTTGTTTCTCTTGAATTTTGCTGTTTTAAAATTTTGCATTCAATATTTTTATTTACAGTATATAAAGCTTGGAGTACTAGTTTTGGATCGTTATCATAGGATATTTTGTTAGATTAACTCCAGATTTGGCTTCAGTACTGAATAATCTAATATACAGTATTTGGACAAACAATATTGTAAAGCTTCCTAAATCTTAAATCTTAATCTAAATGAGAGATTTGTGAGGGTGTACTCTTATATAATGAGGGCTGTATATATTTTGTTAATTATTTTGCTTTATGCTAGTATTCTGTTACTAGTACTAGTATTCCGTTAACTATGCAAGTTAGGCTAATTTGTTAAGTCAGACAACAGTGGTTTGGGCTGTAATAATAATTTTAAAACAATCTTAAGGGGCCAAATATATATTTGTATATCATTCAAACTAAACAAAAGACATTCCCCAGAATAAAAACATAACAGTATACCTTTAAACTGTAAAAAAAAATAAAAAATCCATCCTATGTTAAACAAAACTTGAGAAAACTTAGGGAAAAATAGATAAAAGACTACTTGTTCTTATTATGGGTATGAGTAAGTTTGAAATTTATTCTATAGACCATTTCAATGTGGTCATGTCATTAGCCCCTTTCACAAAGTGATATCAACCAATATGCAGAAAATTTCCGGAACAACTTTACCGGTAAATTAAAAAAAAGCACTGTTCACACAGGCGAGGACGTTAGGGAAGTTTTCTGGAAAAGACCATTACATCCATTCCAAAGTAGCAGTAAATTCTGATGTCATTAACCAGAAATGACTTATAAACGACTGCGCTTGTATTTGTAAACACTTGATTACATTACAAACTCTGTGGATGAATCATTATTGAGAACAACTTCGATAAAAATATAGAGAAACACTTTCGCATTTCAAGATGTACATGATATGTCTGTGTGCTGGTGCTCACGGGCTGCTTCACGGGCACAAGTGACGCATCAAGCAATTGAAGGAAGCAGAACTTGAAGGTAAACAAACAACGGCTTCACTGCAAAAAGTGCTTTTCCTACTTAGATTTTTTTGTCTTGTTTAGAGTCCAAATATCTAAAAGTTCTTAAATCAAGAAGCATTTTCTAGACAAGCAAAACATATTGTCTTGTTTTAAGAAATAATATGCCAAAATGAAGCGAGTTTTTCCTTAATTCAAGCAAAATAATCTGCAAATGGGGTAAGCATAATAATTTTATCACAAATCGAAGAACAAGATTATTTTGCTTACCCCATTGGCAGATTATTTTGCTCGATTTAAGGAAAAACTCACTTCATTTTGCCATATTATTGTTTAAAACAAGACAATATGTTTTGCTTGTCTAGAGAATGCTTCTTGATTTAAGAATTTGTAGATATTTGGACTAGAAACAAGACAAAAAATCTAAATACGAAAAGCATTTTTGCAGTGTTATTATAAGCATCTTATCAATAATTATTTAATCAGTTAGCATTAAGAACGAACATATAAACGTTATCTGACTAACATCTAGCAGCGAAATGTATCTGGAAAAATATTCACAGGCTTTTATTTTCATAAACCACGCGGACGTGAATGCGTCTGACTGTTCTAATTAGCTAAAGTAGACGTCTCACGTCAGCACATTCTAGACGTGCATGCGCTCTTTCCGGCAATCTTCCTTCTGCGTTCACAAAGAGTAGCATTCCAGAAAATTAACAGTAATGTTACAACTTCTCTTTCCGGAAAATAGCTGGAACGAATTTACCAGTATTTTCTAAAAAGGGCCTGTTCACACATACAGACCTTTCCGGAAAATTGCCCGTAATTTTTCGGAAAGGTCTGAATCTGTAAAAGGGGCTAGTGGCTCATAAACAATTCTAGCTTGTTATCAAACTACTTCATAACTGTAACAAGAGGCAATCTAATTAAAATGTAATGTTAAAACAGCTGTCATAACATTATTTATCAATATGTGGATCTTTTTGGATTCTTGGAAGCTAAAGAAATGAAAAAACATAAAACAAGACATAAGCTGGGACCATTGTTTTTGTTTACATCCCTCAAAATGGTCTATAAATGCCTAACATTTCTTCCAAATTCCATGTAAAAATGCTATGAGCTTTTAATAATTAGTTTATTTAAAAAAAAAAATGAAATAAAATGAAATCTGATGAAATTAATACAACTACATATGCCAAAAGTCTCAAACGAATGTAAATCAACAGGGCTGCAACTAAGAATAAATTGGATAACTGATTGATCTGTTGATTTAAAAATAAGGATAAACAAAGATAAAAATTCGATTACTTTGATAAAATCAAAGTCTTTAATTATTAATGTAATAATTGATTTTTTAAATCGTTAAATTTAAATCATTTTAAATAATTAATTACACAATTATCAAACATCTTCCATCCACATTAATCATACACGACCTAATCTAATGATACAATTCACTGTTGATTTTTTTAATGATTAATTCTGACAGATTTTTAAAGATTAGCTGTCGCAGAGATGAGTTAAAATGATAAGCCACAGAAACTTTTTTTTTTACTACATTTCAAATGTGAACTTATTTAAATTGAAACTACAAAGCAAATAAAGAGTGGAAAACAATAAAAGCAGCATTAGGATACAACTTAAACAAAAAGGGAATCCCTGCCAGCGTTATATTACATGAACTGTAAGTGGTTTGATCTGACAAAGTTGAAGTGATGTCCACATGAGAGCCGTTTAAAGTTGGTGCAGATGTTCTCTGTCAACACATATCCTCCTCTGATTAGCCACGAGCCCCCGAGGGTTTAAGCTTTCTCTCTCCAGGCCCGGCACACGAGCCACTACTCCATTTTTGCTTTCAATCAAGCCGTGATTACAGCCTGCAACCACAGACCACAAAAGACCCTTCTCTAGCCAATCAATTACAGCAGTCAATCAACCGAAAACTCTGGTTTGAGATTTCTCAAGTGAAGAAAAAGACAAAAAAAGGTGCAAAGATGCTCTTTCTGACAAGCATACAGAAATTACACATTTCATGAAAAAGAAAGGTCAGATTTAGTTGGTTAACCGTTCAAAATGCAAACACAAGCAAGAACAAAGACTAAAATGTGTTGTTTAATATCTAAAGTACCACAGGGTGAAAAGATCTGAGACCACATTGAAATTATGTGATTTAAACAATTCAGTTTTAAAATAAAAACAACAAACAAACAAGAATGTTACACTGTAAAACCAAAAAAGTTAAGGTAACTCTTGAGGAAAACGCTTGAGGAAACTGATTGCAACAAAGCATTTGAGTTAAAAAACTAATTAATATGAGTACTGTGAAGGTATTTAATAAACTCATTACCTTCAACACTGAGTTGAAAAGTCTTTTCATACTTTCAGTATATTTTGAGTTAACTACACTCATTTCATTTAATAAAGTTGACTGTTGGGTTTTACAGTGTCCAAATTTAAATTTTACTAAACCACAGGGCGGAAAAAAGTAAAAGTCTAGTTTAAAAATCTAATTTAAACCTGTGAGAAACATGCTTTTAAAATACAAAGTCGCCAAATACTTTTAATTAAAAAAACTAAATTTAATTATAAATTTGCACTTACAAACACTTACAGTTTTTATATTTACCATTTTGTAGAAGTAGAATTTTTTTTTTTAGAATATCAGATGAGAGCACGATTGGAAAAATTATAATGACATTAAGCAACAGTTCAATAAGCAAGTCAATACTGAGTTATATTTTAGACAGTATTACTGTGAAAATAGTTCTAAACAAAGCTGGAGCAAACATTTGTACCTTTTAGAGAAGTGCTTCCTTCCTGACTTAACCTGTTTTTGAATGAAAGTGGAGCAGCGAGAGTGCATAGCTTTTCATCTTTTTTGACTAAATCATTTGAATTATCTAATAATAATTAAGACAATGACTTGATGCCACCTACTGGGTTTTATAGTTCTATATTTATTAGAGATGCATTGAAATGAAAACACTGACAACGAAATTAAAAATTATGGATGCCCTTGACTGAAAACTAACAAAAGTTGGGAATCAACTATTTTAGATTTTGGTTGTACGGTTATAATCTGAGGAATAATCATGGTTTCACGGTTATCGCAATTATTATGCATTCATTACTAGCAACACTACTAGTTTAGAAAAATCCCATGAAAACTTCTTATATTTTAAAGTGTTATTTATTGCTGCTCAGTAACCAAATAAAACACATTAATAAAATTAAAGCACAAAATAATAATAAAAAACAAACAACAGTCCACTTCTCTCTGTGGACTTAAAAATAACTGAAAAAAGTTTTTGATTTAAACATAAGTAATAATTTTACACTGAAAAGAAATGACAGAACAATGGATGAATGGATGAATAAATAAATAAATAAAAAAGCCTCTGCTCAGTTGGCATTTCTGTGTGGAGTTTGCATGTTATCCCTGCGTTCGCGTGGGTTTCCTCCTGGTGCTCCGGTTTCCCCCACAGTCCAAAGACATGCGGTACAGGTGAATTGGGTAGGCTAAATTGTCCGTAGTGTATGGGTGAATGTGTGTGTGGATGTTTCCCAGAGATGGGTTGCGGCTGGAAGGGCATCTGCTGTGTAAAAACTTGCTGGATAAGTGGGCGGTTCAATCCGCTGTGGCGACCCCGAATTAATAAAGGGACTAAGCCGACAAGAAAATGAAATGAAATAAATAAAATAAGAATAAAAAACATTATTTGTCTAATGTAAATTTATAAATAAGTTAAGTATTTAAATCAATCGTTGTTATCATCTGCGTACATACATAATCATCTTAAGATGTGAGATGTTTTCAACTGTGTGCACCTGGAAGGGTGTGCCTGGAAGGCATCAGACCGTGCCGTGCACGTGTCACTGCTTATATGCACACATAAGCCACGTAACTCCAGTGTAAATAACAATCTTGCATGCAGAAAAGACGAGATATGTGAATGGTTAACGCAATCTCACAGCAATTCGTAAATTTTTTATATAGTGGCTAATTTGTATAAATTCAAAATTTGTATGATTTGCTCATCACGCAATGGCGGTTGGGTTTTTAAAATCGTACATTCTAGTATAACTGAATTCGTATAAATTAGCCACTGAACTAACAAAACTGAAATACTTGCATTCTCTCTTGAGATCATCAGGCTGAAACATTCCACTGCTAGGTGCCTCAACCATAGTTAATCCAGTGTGCATTAATTCATTAATTATTAGTTAATCCATGCTTATTCACCTCGGTGTACAGGCTCAGAGCTTTATACTAGCACACAGTTTGAATAACTTGCAGCAATTTCATTCTGTGCAACCGAAATACAGTGTTGAGAAAACTTTACAATTAATTAACCATGTCGAATTAAAGCACAGTTAATAGTGAAATCGGTTATTTATTGAATCCCTAGTCAAAAGTGCATAGCCTTCTTTCGGCTCATATTTTAGCCCATTTTTCTCTTTGACAAATACATAAATTAATCAACATTCATTTACATTTACATACAAAATTACATACGTTTTTGTGTTGGTCCCTTGGCTGGATAAATAACAACACTGATAAATAAATATTAGGGATGCACCAAATATTTGGCCACCAAAAATTATCAGCCCCAAATTTTTTTGGTCAATAATTTTTGATGGCCGAAAATTTGGTGTATCCATAATATTTTTTCATCAATGATGTTGACCAAAAATTAAATTAATGTTGATTTAATTTGTTTATGTTTTCTTAAATTAATAAATGACTAAAATAATAAGTAGGATGACAGTTTGTTTATGTTTGTTTATGTGTGTGTGTGTTTCACTCATTTATTATGCTATTATGCTCAATTAACTATAGCCATGGTAGATGTCATTGCTTAAAATTGCTTTTAACTGTTAGTTATAAAAATAAGTTGGTAATAAACCGGAAGACAAAAACATTTATTCGTTGTCCCTTTATTAATCTCTATTATTCCACAGCAGAATGAACCGCCTTTTCCAGCATATATTTTACACAGTGGATGACCTTCCAGCTGCAACCCAGTACTGGAAAATACCCATACACACATATATTTCGGCCAGTTTAGTTAATCCAGTTCATCTACTGTATAGTGCATGTCTTTGGACTGTGGGGGAAACCAGGGCATCCTGGAGAAAACCCACGCCAACATGGAGAAAACATGCAAACTCCATACAGAAATGCCAACTGACCCAGCCAGGACTCGAGCCAGCAACCTTCTTGCTGTGAGGTGACAGCGCTAACCCCTGAGCCACCGTGTTGCCCCCACATCTTCATAATCTTGTAAAAGCTAAATTTATTAAGAAAACACAAAGGCACCTACAAGCCTAACCATCAGCACTACAACACAAAAAGAGGGTCTTATTTCATCTTATAAGGGGCTTCATAATAACAACTATTCTGCTTAACGCAACTCCATAAATAAAGGTGCATAAACTAGCGATTTAAACTGAAATCCTACTGGAAGCCGGAGACGGTGGAGTAAAACTAGCACAGTGTAGGAACATCGTTGCCAGGGACAACAGGCAAATCTACAGTTTAGTATCACTAAACACAAACATCTGAGTGCAATTAGCCAATCAGAATGGGGATCCTGCATATCCACATGTAGCAGCAGACCTGAGGAAACCATATGTTGAGTGATGCCACTAATACGCTCACATCAATCTCTCCCTTTAGGCAGAAATCATAGAGAGACCGAGGGAAGGAAAGGCATCTGTAACAATTTGAACGGAATCAAAAGGTTAGCAAGCACCGGCTCATTATGTCACACATTGGCCAGTATGTGCAGAAATCCATTATGCATCAGCGCATGGAAACGAGGAAATGCAGAGGGAAAAAAGAAGAGATAAGGGAGGAGAAATGTCAGAAAGCTGAGCCGCGGGCTGCATCCTCCAGTCCGCCTGGGATACGTCAGAGAGTGTGAGTTTGTGTGTACGAGCCTCCGTGTGTGTCTGCGTGTCTTTGGGAGAAAAGAAGCACATTCCCACCCACTCAATCCCATGATTCAGCCGAGTCTGCACCAGGCGTGGGCTTGAGAGAGAGAAAAAGAGCGACAGAGAAAGAGCTCTTTTTCAGAGAAAGCCACGGAGAGAGGAGAGACACGAAGAAGAGAGAGAGAAAACCGAGCAAAGCAGATGCAACGAGAGCGTCTCTTTATCCACTCCTCAACACTGTTTTGCAATGCTCCTTTCAGCTGCTGCTTTGAGGATGTGGGGCTGATGGGCCGAGGATGGGGAGAGGTGGGCCGGGTGGAGGTGGTTGTGCTTTTGAAGGCTTGGCTTTTAGGAATATTCTGGGTTCTCTATAAGACAATGTGTTCAGTTCACAGCATTTTGTGGGATAATGGTTATAGCCACAAAAATCATCTCTATTGTTGAAAAATTTGGTGATGAAAGTGTTTTCAACTGTCAAATCAAGACTAACAGTAAACAAGAATGATTAAAACATGCTGCTTTTCGAAGGAGTGATTTTTATTTTGCTGCTTATATTTAACAAGAATCAAGTATTATGATTTAAACAAAAAAAAGTATTTGATATATTAATATTATTCTAAAATACTATACCTGTATATTGTCTCACAAATACCTGCAGATAAACATCAAGTCATACTGTTGTGATTGCCAGCGGTGTTGCCTCTGCTGAAGATCAGTATCTTGGTGAACTACAACTCCCAGAAGTCATTGCACCAATCACCCCTGCCCAAGCTGACAGTCATCTGGACACACACACACACACACACACACACACACACACACACACACACACACACACACACACACACACACACACACACACACACACAAACACAAACACAGACACAAACACACACACACACACACACACACACACAAACACACACACACGCAAATGCACACAGAGATGAAACTCTGTTTAGCTGTTGCCAAACACCAAGCGTTTTTCCTTGTCTTCCCATGTTTTTGACTTTTCTACTGTTTATATCTTGAATTTTAAATCTTTGCTGCAGTCCTGAACTTTTGCGTGTGTTTTAAATTATGTTCTTGGATATTCTCTTACACTGTATATGCTGGATTCTGACCTCTGCTTTCCTTTCCTGACTTCTCAAATAAAGCTGTGTTTGGAACTACTTGTCTGCACACACTTCCTTCGCAACACATATAAATGAAAAGAATTACTGAAAATTGTATATTCTTATAAATATGAATTAAATATGAATATTTTTTTGTTTGAAATAAAAAATTTCAGGGTGCATTGTTAGAAAAACTGGCAACACTTTACAATAAGATTCCACAATTTATTGTTAATGTGTGTACCAAGGAACTGACCATTGATAGAAAAAGATAAATAAAATGATGGATTAAAAAAAAAACACTAATAAATAATTATAAATGTTTCTTGAGCAGCATATTATGAAAATTTAACAAGCAATGCTTTCCTAAGAATCACATCACCATGAAGACAGGTTGCTAAAAATTCAGTGTTGCCATCACAATTTATATTACATAAAAATGTATGTTTCACTCTATTAGCAGCTGTGGTGAGACCCAAATAGTTTATTTCCATTGTTACAACTTCATTGTTACAACTCCTACAGCAAGATATGAAAAACAAATAACAATGAAAATAAATGTCCTGAACTCTCAATATTTATTTTAACTCAAACTCTGTCCAAATGCTTCAAGTGAGTTGCATGAATTGTGGTGCTCTATTATGTTTCACAAGTTTCATAAGTTTCAGTTTCACAGGTTCATGCCTCTTCGAATTGCTATTGGATGTAGGATCAGTCAATCCTCATTGTCTTGGGTGACGTGGCGGCTTCTGCAGCCAATCTAAGTGGTCACCAGGTTTTTATAAGGACTACGAGTGGGATGCCGGGGAGAGGCATTTGCGTTCTTGCTTTGTTTTTTGTTTTAATCTGCCTCATGGTTTTTATTCATTTATTTTATTTTTTATTTTGGTACTTTATATTGCTTTGTCAAAGTTGTTATTGCCATCTTGTTAATTTTCATAAATTGTATTTTTATTCTTCATTAAAGATCATTTGTTGATACTCTTTGTTTAACCCAGGGGATTTGGAGAGGTAATTGTCATGTAACTTACATTCTTACAACACCTAGCAAACCCGTGTATAGACACAACAGGTTTAGGAGTGAGCGCTGTCTTTGTATTTTTCTGATTGGTTAGATTAGAGTAGGTAAATTAGGGCATGCAAACACCAATGACTTGCTTTCAATTATTTTGTTCTCAGTTAGGAAAAAGAGTAATTTTCTTTTCTTTTAGCGCTACTTTTGTCTTCTTGCCCTGCTGTTTTTTTTTTTTCGTATAAATTGTATATTATCTATCTTTTATTGTTATTTATATTCTTCTTCTTTATTATTACTACTAGTTTCTGTTTACTTTTGATTTTGTATAGCAAATTATTATTTTTTTGGCAGTATATTGGTTTATACATGGTTTTCTTTTCCTCCCGCATTACACAGAATTTTCACAATATAAATGCTACATACGTCAGTCTCTAGATTAACATCGGGAAGTCATAAAAGCAGTATACATGCCTGATTCAGTAACTGGACGTGTGGAGTCTGGACGTGTGAAACAGAAAAGGTAATGTTGTTGAGCAGGTTTGCGAGAGCTGAAGATGACAGGATGACAGACTACAGGTGTAACATCAGTCCCAGTTGGTGTTGCCTCTCACTGCCAGTCAGGCGTCCCTACAGATCACTGTCAGATCATTACTCTTTACATATGTGTCAGTCATTGTAAACAGGATTGGATCAAAGGAGCATCAGCCCCTGGGGCACAAATGTCACCAACCCTCCCCTGATGCCACATGACGCCCATGATGGGAAACATTTTCCTGTGATTGTGATAGTATGTTAGTGTTGTTATAAGGTAAACACAACCATGAGTAAATAGCTGACTATAGAGTTCAAAATCAACCTTTACCAAGCCACAGAAATACAAGTACAAAAATATTTATGTAGTTAGCAATCCTGTCTTGAAAACAAAGCAAAACAAAACAAAGGAATAAAAAAGCAAAGCAAAGCAAAGCAAAAAGCAAAGCAAAGCAAAGCAAATCAAAAGCAAAATAAAGCGAAGCAAAAAAAGCAAACAAAAAACAAAACAAAACAAAACAAAACAAAACAAAACAAAACAAAACAAAACAAAACAAAACAAAAACAAAACGTTTCTTATGATGTTTCTTACAGTTCATGTTCAGTACATGCTGAATTAAAATTTCTATAGGCTATATAAGCATGGAGTGTATCTTTTGTGCCATATTTCTGAAGTACAGGCAGCTGATTTTAGCCACTTGCATTCTCCATGAAAATGTTTTCTTCAGGCCCTGACTGTTTCATTAATGTGCTTCTCTATCTCTCACATACAAACACACACACGGACAAAGAAAAAAAAAAAAAAACAGACACTAGCAAACAAATATCAAACGGCTGCCCTCTTCGCATTTCCCAATGCAAATGTCCTCTGTTAATGTTCTCTGCCTTGAGCTGGAGAACTTGAGGGAACTTAAAAGTTCATGCAATTTGCATAAACAGATGCTAACTGCACTGTAAAGCTATGAAGTCTTGTGTGACATCGAACAGAAGAACTGATAAAATGTGAAGTACAAGTCTAGTTTTAAATATTATTGAGACTGTCTTTTTGTGCATCTAATTCTACTCTGGGTCACCATAGTGATTTATATAGTGCGGCATAAAATAGGAAAAATTAACTATTTTTTAACTATTATTTTAGGATAAACAATCATTTAAAATGAGTAATTTATCCCATTTATCCCTCATTACTTTTTCAGGACAAAATGTAAAAAATCTAAAGCTGACTGCTTGTGTCGACACTACTCGTATTGAAACAAAACAAATAAAAAAAGAAAGGAAATGAAAAGCAAACCTAAAGAAAATGAAAAACTAAATAAAACGAAAAGAACCAACACAAAATAAATCAAAAGTAAACAAAACTAAACTAAACTAAAAGTAAAAACAAAAACAAAACTAAGCTAAAAAAAACAAAACAAAACAAAACAAAACAAAACACAAAAGACAGTCTGCATGTTTTGAGTGCCTGTGTGTATGGTTTTACATAAACTATAATATTAAAAAGATTAACTGTGAAGGGCTGTGCATTGAACACTGGGCTTTGTTACATCTGACAGTCCTTGCTACCATGGACAGCTCCTACATTCAGTCACGCATCAGCCTCTAACTTCAGCACCCTGGCCATATCCCCAACACAAACATTCAGCACTTGTTCACTTTCCCCCAAAACCTGCGATAATGCCGCCCTCCATTCAATTCACCAGTAACAGTCTTGTAAAACGCTCTCATCAATTTGCACTTTCACACTTACAAACAAGCTTTGCTCTCTTCTTGTTGGGGTGAGAGTGCAGTTTAATTTGTTTTGTAATTTCTAATTTGTCTCTTGAATTTGTTATTCAATGGTGCTTTCAAATCTGATGCCATTGAGGTCTGCGAGAAGCCTTAGAACGGGGTTTCTCATCTCTGAATGATAGAAAATGATATTTTCTGAATGACAGAAAAGACTGAATCTCGAGGACCGTTTAAAAGCAGAAAAGTGAAGGTCATGTATTGATAAAACACTTAAGGGAATAAAAGGAAAAAATCTGTTAATTACTTTTTGAGCTGTAAAGCTGTCCATATCAGACTAAGGTGGGGAATGTTACGAATGTTTGGTTAATTTACATATTGCATATCTTAGCATACAAGGACCTGTGATATAACCTGTGATTTGCCGTATAAAACACAAAAACTTCTGCTATAATTTTACACTTATTGTTTAATACAGAAGTAAGCTATTTTTGGAAATGTGTCGAATTTAAGATAATTTTCAGATGAATCTGAAATACTCTATTGTTTTAATGTTTGAAGCCCTTTTCATCTATGACCAATATACACTTTTTTTTTTTGGTGCATATTTAGTTTTACATTTTCCTGTAAAAGCCACACATTGTTTTTTATAATTCTAATTGTTTTTTTTTATAACTGATGCAAGTAAATTTAATAAAATAAAACAGAACAAAACAAAATAAAACAGAACAAAACAAAACAAAATAAAATTAATTAATTAAATAGCAAAACAAAACTAAATAAAATTTAAAATTTAAAATGTAAATAAACAAACACATAAATAAAAACAAAAACAATATAAAAAATAATAAAAAAATCATAATTATTAAATAAAAAACACACAAAAAGAATAAAAAATAAATAAAAAGCTGTATGAGCACACTAAAGCAGCTGTTCATACAAGGTGTTCGTGCAGCCCAAGCCTCACATGTGAGCTCTGATTCAGTGATGCTGGTAACTAGTAGTGTAGCTCACACATGTGTTTGTAGGTCAGAGGTAATGGTGGGGAAAGGAAGCTTCTGCTGTAAGACTCATTGGGTTTTCTTTGAGTGCTCAACCATATTTCATGTGAGAAGATATTTCCGGAGCTGTGTAGCAAAGCATCTTCAGACATGCAATCGGTCAAAAAAAAAAAAAAAAAAAACACCTCAAATTCGAAAGAGTTCGTTAGCAAACTGAAGCGTGCATTATATTAGAAAAATCAGATTTACACAGGTCATCCTTCAGAAAATACTAAAATATGTATTTCTACAAAGAAATAGAAAAAAAAAAGATCTTGAAATGAGATCATGCAGTATAAAAAGGTAATTTGTTAGGTTTACTTAATCGATATATTAATTGATTTATTTAAGCAATCATAATTATCACATTAAGCACTATTTATTAATGTAGAAAAAGTAATTTTAACTTACGCAGAGTCACATTTACTTAGGTCAACTGAGTCATCTTATGAACCGCCAACTTATCCAGCATATGTTTTACGCAGCAGATGCCCTTCCAGCTACAACCCATCACTGGGAAACATCCATAAACTCATTCACACACATACACTCTGAACAATTTAGCTTACCCAATTCACCTGTACTGCATGTCATTGGACTGTGGGGGAAAGTGAAGCACCCGGAGGAAACCCACGTGATTACAGGGAGAACATGCAAACTCCAAACAAAAATGACTGACCCAGTCGGGGCTCAAACCAGTGACCTTCTTGCTGTGCGCCACCGTGATGCCCATCTTAACTTTATATAAAGTATTTACTTCTGTAGTAAAAGTAATTCTTGCTTATATTGAGTCACATTTGCTGCTCAATTAAGTTACGTTAACTTGCCTGAAACTCTGAGGAATGATGCTAGTAAAGTTTACATAAACTACTGTCTTGATTATGCATACTTAAATTGTATGGTTACATAGTGACTAGTAAAAACCACAGATATTGGTTCATATATTGTATATGTTTAATGAGAGAGTATACATACAGTGTATTCGGAAAGTATTCCTAGCGCTTCGCAACAACTTGGTGCATGTTCTTGAGTGGCCCAGCCAGAACCCAGATCTAAATCCTATTGAACATCTCAAGAGAGATCTGAAAATGGCTGTACACTGTCGCTTCCCATCCAACCTGATAGAGCTTGACAGATACTGCAAAGAGGAATGGGCAAAAATTCCCAAAGGCAGGTGTGCCAAGCTTGTGGCATCATATTCAAAAAGACTTAAGGCTGTAATTGCTGCCAAAAGTGCATCAACAAAGTATTGAGCAAAGGCTGTGAATACTTCTGTACATGTGACTTTTCAGGTTTTGTATTTTTAATAAATTTGCAACCATTTCAAAAAATCTTTTTTCACATTGTCATTATGGAGTATTGTGTGTAGAATTTTGAAGAAATCTATGAATTTAATCCATTTTGGAATAAGGCTGTAACATATAAAAATGTGGAAAAAGTGAAGCGCTATGAATATATTCCATATACACTATGTCTAATATACAGTAAAGTGAATATGGCCAACTGAAAATATAACAATGAGTGAATCATTTCAAGGCCAATTTTTCTGTTATGATGCATATGGCAGGAGGGAAATTCATTAGGACTGTTACAAAACCAAGCTACTGCCTACAAGGACAGCTGCCGTCTATGACACAATCCAAACTGAAATAATATTTCATACAATATGTGACTGATTTGGAACATTCTGTATTAGCCTCAAATTTGTGTAATGTCCTGGTGCAAAGCTTAACACATTTCACTCACAGTTCAGCTTAATACAAACAAGTTGTCAAAAGTACCAGTTCTTCTTAGGTCAGAGCCTAAAGAAATGTAAAAAAAAAATAAATAAATAAAAATAAAGAAAATTTACAAAACAAGCCTTTTTACCAGTACTGATAGTAGAGTACCAAGGCATTCACCTGAAAAGTGAATGAAGACATTTTTCTTGTGTTAGTACTAAGTAACTACTCGGGGAAAAAAAAGACAACAACACTAATACAAACAATACCAGAAAACAAATCAATAATTTAAAATAGCAGTCGACCCAAAAATGATGACAAATATCATTTAGGCCTCATACATTGGACAAAATTCTGTTGTTTATTTCCATGTAGCACAGATTGATCCATGAACATGTAAGCAGGAACAAACAAGGATTTCACATGGATTTCAATATTTTCAGAATGATTTCAGTCCTCATTCAAATGTGAAAATAAACTGAATATGAATCAGATACAAGGATTTGCGTCTGCAATGTTAGCAGACAGATTGGATATTCCTGCTGATGTGAGTCATACGTCACTGAAAAATGACAGTGACATGACGTTGATTCCGGCAGACAACAACCACGATCACATGACTCATTTCAAAGTCACAATGATGAACGAAAGATCTTCTGTTCTATTTGGTCTAATGACCAATGCTTTGATGATCTTAAAAGATGGTATACAAACAGTTGCTTGCATTATTATTTATTCTGTATCCATTATAAACTGCATTTGAAGTAACACTTTACTTTAAAGTGTCAGGCTTACTATTGTTATAACAGTTAATTTTGCATAATTACATGCAACAAATCCTAGATCTTACCCTTAACTTTACCTTACACTCTCAGAAAAAATGCTACAATGTTGTATCAAAGAAGGTACAAACCCTTGTCACAGTACCTTTTTATGGGACAGAAATTTACCTTAAGACGAAGAAACAAATGTGTACCATTGCAGTTTGTTCCCTCAAGACATGACTTGTGCCATGGGAGGCTTCCAAATGTACCTGTGTTATTTTAAAACCTGCAGATACAATATTGTTCCTTCATCAAAGGAACAAATCTGATCCATGAAGGTACAGTGACAAGACGCTTTATACCTTAGCAGCGTCAAAAATGCTTACCAAACATTTATTTAAAATGCCTTAAATGTATTTACCTATAGTTTTATGTTTTACCAGTTGTTTTGTATTATAGAACTTAATAATTAATGTTTATGAGTTTCTTTAAACATATGCTTTTAAATGATGATTCTTGTTTTAATATGGAAATTATTCATGAAATCACTTCAACTTTCCAGTAATATTTATTCTCATAGATATTGTAATGAAGAAGGAGTCATTCAACACTTTTGTACGTTTATATGAGAACAATTGTGTACCTTAATTTCAGTTTTACCATACAAGACACAGAACAGTTTCATAAGAGGTCTTTTCTGTACGATATAAGGTAAAAATTTTTAAAAGATACAAAACTGCTCCTCAAGCAACATTATTTGTACCACCGTGTACCTTATTTTCTGAGAGTGTAGCCATATAGTAATGTAAGTACATGAAGTTAATTAACTAACATTTCCCAGTATTTAAATAAATTGTTAATGTACACTGTAACAAGGAAACCTTAAAATAAAGTGTGACCGAAGCTTTTCCATGTCAGTCAGCATGCCTACCAACACTGCCATTTTCCCGGGAGTCTCCTTTATTTCAGACCCATCTCCCGCATAGTTCTGTCTCCCGGAAAACTCCCGGAGACCTCCCTCTCATCAGCTTTTTGGTACAGTCCGGCTAGCTTTTTGGTTCAGTCCCCATTACTGTGAACCCAACGCACAACCATCTTCATACCCGCTCCCTGCTCTTCAGTTCGCATGCACCCCTGGATAAAATCTCCAGGATTTTATGATCCGAATGTTGGCAGATATGTCAGTAAGTGGGTCCACCTTGAGCATATAGTGTAAACTCAGATATAGCAGTCACTATCTGTCACAAAACATATAAATAAATAGATAAAATAAAATAAAAATATTTAAGCTGGTTGTCCAAAATTTCTGACATAACTATTTAGAACAGGTAATAAATAAATAAATAAATAAATAAATAAATAAATAAATAAATAAATAAATAAATAAATAAATAAATAAATAAATAAATAACGTTGTATAACATTTTTTTCACAATTTTTCTCTTTTTATTTTCCTCTTATTTTTACTGTCAATAGGAACCAAATTCATTCCTCAAACATTATCAGAATATATTTTTCATGTCCTACAGAACAAAGGCACTCTCTTTATTCTTATAATGCTAGATTAGGGTCTAAGAGGTTTTATTTTATTTTCATTATCTCTCCACTCTATTATCAATTCTCTTTAATATAATATAATATAATATAATATAATATAATATAATATAATATAATATAATATAATAATTCAATGAAGAATCAAAAAAGGTAACAAGAATGGATGTTGTTTAAAATTTTATATACATACACCCATATATATATATATATATATATATATATATATATATATATATATATATATATATATATATATATATATATATATATATATATACTGTATATAAACACACACTCACACACACTACCATTCAAATGTTTGGGGACTTTGATTTAATTATGTATTCTAGTGATTTTAAAGATGAATTTTCAACTTTATTACTCTAGTTTTCAGAGTCACATGATCCTTCAGTAATCACTATATAATTATTGTTATTATTATTATTATTATTATTATTATTATTATTATTATTATTGATAATAGTAATAAAAGCAATTTATTTAAAAAGGTATAAAGTATATTTAAAAGTGTAATAAATATTTAATAATTTAAAAAAATCCATTTATTAATTGCCAGAAAGGAAAAAAAAATACAAACTGACCCCAAACTTTTGACAGGTAGTATATAAAAAATCGTCAACATCTGCCATTTTATATTCCTCAGTTCAGTCCCCAAGATGGCCAAGCAAGATATACTACATGATAACAATCTTCTATCTGGAGGCAGCCCACTAGGTTTTATAGTTTTTTTTTTGTGCCGAGAGCATGTTTACCAACAACAGCCTGAAGAGAAATTTAAGCATGAAGATATGTAAAACAACCATTTAGTGTTTCAACAGCATATCCTGGAGTTACACGCAACTACATACACTTCATAATGTCAGATCCTCTCCAGGGTTCAGTACAAGAAAGGCTAATTACCTTCCAGTGCTTTTACATAACACATAAGTGCATACCAAATCTGAAGAACTGTAAATCAAGCCTCATTCACACAAAGATAACTATAAAGATACTAGGGATTAGGGCGGAACAATATATCATTTTATCATCAAGATCTGCAATGTGGAATTGGAATTATAGTTGATCAGCAATGAAGAATGTGTTATTTTACATTGTACATTACATCTGATTAATCAATAATAAAGGGGTGGGACTAAATATCAATATACTTTTATAATTGCAAGATTTATTGTGAGAATTCCACCCCGCGATACATTATCAATTTAACCTGGTATCGGCATTAATTTAAAGATACAAGATATCTGAATTAATTCATCAGCCTTGCACTGTTACTGTTTACCACAGTACATGATCAGGCACTTCTTGTAATGGTGGATTGAAAACACATCAATGTTGCACTTTCACAAAATATATGTGTAGTTAATAAAAGAAATACATCTTATAACTTTTTTGATGCATTTTCCCCCTTCATTTACAAATATCATGATATGTGCAAGGATTTTTTAATCCATCATTGTCGTCATCGTCATTATCATTATCGAGGGTGAAAATTTCACTATAATATTGTGTCGTATTACTGCACCTGAATATCTGACTACTTATTTCACTTTTATTTTTGCTCTATTTTAATTTATTATGTTTGTGATTTGTTTGATTCACTCCGCTACAAGATTATTCCAGTCAATCTAAATTAAAGTTTTCATTCCAAATAGAGTTATTCAACTCATCTGAAGAAATTGTATAATAATAAAAATAAATAAAATACCGCAATGTCAGATTTTATCAATATCGTGCAGTACTACTAGGGATAACCACATTAGCATTCACACCGAAAGATGATAATGTTGTTAATAATATGCACATGCCAACATTTGCCACTTTAAACTCTTCAGATGTAAGATTGATTCTGATTGGCTGTCTGAGTTTACATCACTCATCAGCCGAAAATGTATATATATTCTGAAAGTAATGGACAATATTCACAGCTAGTGTTTTTCAGCCAATGATGCACTTCCGGTGAAAGGCTTATGTGACTTCAACTTCATAACGTTTCTTTTACAGGATTAATGTTGTAATGTAATTCAAATATAATCACATATAATATAAAGACATGGCAGGGGAAAATATATTTTGATGCAGTGCTTTTGGTTTGGTTTGATACCCATTTTATATCGTATCTAAGCCAGGCAGAGATTTTTTAAGAAATCAAATCTTAAACACAACGATTTTGTATGGGATGACAATTATTGGGGCTAGCTGACTGAAATTAAAAGTCCATGTGCATACACCCTATTCCAATGATAATATTACTCAGATCCTTATTTTTATTTAGAATGATTTTTAAATGTATTTCATTGTAAATATGATATTAAAAGTTGACATAAAAAAGTAAGCCAATGACGGCATATGTTATTTCTGTATTTGAGGGTACAGTGGTTTTCTTCTTCGGGAGATGGAATTAGTAATGATTGAATCATCTGTCATTGTGATGTAGTAGTTGGAATTGCACTACTATGCGTCATCGTTACTCAATGTGAGCATCGGATCCCCATTAGCGCATTGCTGTCATTTTAAAAATGAGGGTCAAGAATGTGTTTCACTTCCATTATCATTTTTTTGTGATTCAGGTAGATTTGATGACAAAAACTGACAAATTATCTTTTACAATTCCTTCTACTTTTTTTCAGCTCATGCTCTCATCAGATAAAGCAGTTTTAAAAGGGGAGCAGAACATGGGAAAAGCGGGGAAAATGGAGATATTAAACTGAAAATTTAATGAGCAGAGCTCTCGCCACGGGCAACTCCGAGCCACATTCTGAGAAAGTGCATCTCCCACCACGTGTTTCACCTTCTGCTGTGACACACTCACTGGTGCCAAAAACAGCTCGCTCACAAAGCATGGGCAACAGCACTTCAACAGCAAAACATGGCCTATATATATAGGTATAGCTCTACTAGCAAACCTAAGGATGCTTTGTTTAAGGAGAATCTATCATAATCTTCAAAAAAAATGTCTTTTTCTCAATTAGCTTTGCTGGTTATTTTTTTTCAAAGCCATGTTCTTAATCTTATTAGGAATAATTTATCTGCATGTACAGTTAAAGTCAGAATTATTAGCCCCCCTTTGATTTTTTTTCTTCATTAAATATTTCCCAAATGATGTTTAACAGAGCAAGACAATTTTCACAGTAGGTCTGATAATATTTTTTTTTCTGAAGAAAGTCTTATTTGTTTTATTTTGGCTAGAATAAAAGCAGTTTTTATTTTTTTAAAAACATTTTAATGTCATTAATATTAGCCCCTTTAAGCTATTTTTTCTATAGTCTACAGAACAAACCATTGTTATAAAATAACTTGCCTAATTAACCTATCCTGCCTAGTTGACCTAATTACCCAAGTTAAGCTGTTAAATGTCACTTTAAGCTGTATAGAAGTGTCTTGAAATATATCTTGTAAATATGACTTACTATCATCATGGCAAACATAAAATAGATCAGTTAAAAATGAGTTTTTAAAACTACTATGTTCAGAAAAGTGTTGAAAAAAATATTCTCTCCGTTAAACAGAAATTGGGGAAAAAATGAACAGGGGCTAATAATTTAGGGAGGCTAATAATTCTGACTTCAACTGTATGTCTAAGTTTATTTTTATTAGAGCTTGCAGTTTAAATTAAATCGTCACTTGATCTCAAGTGAAAGGGCAGAATAGTGACATGTGGCAGACTTCTCAAATAATTTAGCTCACTAACTTCTACCACTTCTTATTGTTTATTCCAATTATGATTACTACACTGAAAAACCCAAAAAGTTAAGGTAACTCAAACCAAAACTCATTCTGATGAGAACTGTAAACTTAACCCATTTGAGTAAACGAAACAATTTGAGCACAGTAAGTCCCAATAAACGAAGAGAACTCAAAACAACTGAGTACTGTAAAACCCAAAGTTGAGGCAACTCAAACTGTTTGAGGAAACCGATTGCTACAAACCATGAGTTTAAAAAACAATCAAGTACTGTGAACTTACTCCATTTAAGTTGAAGTAATGATGTATTCTATTAACTCATTACCTTCAACTCTGAGTTCAAAACTCTTTCTTAAATGAGTAGAGTCAACTTTCAGTAGATTTTGAGTTAACTACACTCATTTCATTTGATAAAGTTAACTGTTAGGGTTTACAGTGTAGGATTTATCACTTATTAATATTCATGAAGCTGAAAAGTTTGCCCAAATAGCCCACACACTTTTTATAACATGCTTACACTCTTGCTTCTAGCAGTAAAATGATTTTGCTTTGGGAGCACAGCTGAAAGAGTTTTAGTTCTCATTTCACCCTCAGATACTAAAAATAAAATAATGAAATAAAAAAGTGGCGTCATATCTTCCTCGGTTCATGGCTGTCACCTCGCAGTCAATGGATGTCAATCTCGATTAGTCATCAAGTACTGCTCTTCAGATCGACTTATACTCAGACACTGCTGTGGACTGAATGATGTGTCCTTTTAGATGCTGCTCTTATTCTACAGTGCTGCCACCATTACGTGTCACAGCTGCGTGGGAATATAATCTTCATTAAAATATATGGTTGATGTACGCAATAGAGGTTGTAAGTTTAACAACGTTTCTTTTGCGTGTCCCTTTTTAGCACAAGTGCACTGAAAATACAAATCCAGAAGCAATGATTCATTTGACTGTTCTTCGTATATTTAACATCTATTTCCATAGAATTTCAAAACACCAATTAAGGGCCCTATCATACACCAGGTGCAATAGGGTGCAAGATGTGTATGGCGTGATTTGTTGCTATTTTCAAACCAGCGCAACCCTAATTTTCACGTTTTGCACACCTTGTTTAAATAGCAGACCCACTTGTGCTACTTTGTGGACTGATGGGTGGACAATAAAAAGGAGGTGTGTTGAGCAAAATTGTTGGCTCGTTGCTATTTTGAAAGACTGGTTTTAATGGGAAGGACTTTTTTTTTCAGGAAAATTAAAAGGAATAATTCCTACACAATGTTCAAGATTACGTTGAAAGAGTGTGTCTGTGAAGTAAAGTCAATGAGTGTGTTTACATGAATGTTCTTAACCCTGCTTTGCTTAAAAAGCTAACAATGTAAACACGTTAACCTGTGCAAGGTAAGGTCATAAACAGAATAGGAATAAATCTTCCCGGCTAGAGTTTTTTGTTCCTTATGCAGATTTCCCTCAGCATGTAAACTCATTAACCTGCTTTTCTCTCTGTTTACTGAAGTGTGCATGTGTGATATGTGACAGGAACACAGAGAAGAGAGAGGTGATATTGCAACAGTGAGAGAAAGTTATTTCAAGTAAAGATTATGAGGAAACATCCCAACAGAAAAGAAAAATAATGAATAAAATGTACATGGAGAAATAATTTAAAATAAACACTGCAATATTCCATTAAAAAAAAGAAAATAAGATGCACGTTCATTTAGCTATCCTCATGTAATTATGCATAATTACACATGCAGGGTTTGACATTAACTTTTTTGATCACCAGCCACTGTGGCTAGTAGTTTTTCATCATTACTAACCACTCGCCATTTTCACTAGCCACAATTTTGTTGTTGGGAAAATATATTTTATATGCATATATAAAATATATGCATATGCATTTAGATGTGTGATGTCCACATGCCTCCTCCTTCATTTCACTTTTTGTGTGTGTATGAGGAAGGATTATGAAGGATTTGCCAAATTTATCTCTGACCACACCAAACATAAATAAATAATAATTTCTTAGCCACAAATTTTGGTTAGCTCCAGCTATCATGGTCTCATTCGGTTTTCACCTGCTTTCTTTTGCTCGTGCGAACAATTGTTTTTGTCAGTCGCGCTGCTTCTAGATTATAAGATCGCATTTGCACGCATATTAGGTCATCCTTATTATCGAACCCTGCTTATAAAAAACTTATTTCAGAATAAAAAGCTTTTTTTTATATAATTAAAAATTATATTCAACCAGCCAAAGGGACTAGGGGAGGTGTCTGTCTAACCTGCCACAGCTGAAAACTACCCGTATTTGGTGGGTGTTAATGTCAAGCCCTGTTTACATGCCACTTACCCTACACATAACCCACATTCCAACTCTAACCACACAGCAAGTACAAGCAATTAATTAGTATTACTAAGTAGATAAAAGATTGATTATACTGTAACAATGACACCTTAAAATTGTGTAACTATTAATATTATTATTCTAATTTTTTTTCTTTATTTTTCTATCTATCTAAATACAAAAGTGTTTAAAGGATCAATGACATATGACTGTTTTAATCTGCTAACTAACTAACAAGCTAACTAACTAACTTCATAAATAAATAAATATATCATGCAGAACATACTAGACTTGACTAGATAATGTATCTTGCCAACTAAAATGTCAAGGTCATAATTTTGCCAAAATAGTCTGATTACCGGAATAAAAACAATAAACAAAAATTTATTTAAATGTTTTTCTTTATCTATTTTGAAAGTCACTCTTAAATCGCTCCCCAATAGTTATTTTGATCAAAACGTTAACAGATTTATGCACAAACGCTTATTTTTTCTCAGCTCATTTTCTTAAGAATATCTTTTGTAATACACTTTCATGTAAACAATGTTCAGAAATATTTTCTGCAAAACAAGTCCAATTAAAAAACATGCAGTGCAGAGAAATATTAACCAAGATACAGGTAAAAACCTAATCCTTCTGTCTCAGTCTATTAAAAAGCCTGTGGTGTTGTGTGTGTGAGCGTAGGTGTGTGTTCAACCCCAGCTGTCCAAGGCAGTCACGGACATCTCTGTGTCCTTACATGTTGTCCTCAATTGCTCACCAATTAACCAGCAACGCGTTGCTTATTAAACAATGTCCCAGCTAATTAAATTATTATTATCATGCTTATAACAATCAGGTCAAGAAAGAGGTTAAGTCAAGACATAACAGAAAAAAAACAATGTTTTATATGCACCTTTCAGCTTTGAGACATTGGGCTTTTAGGATTTTCATAAAGCACTATTTTCTTCAGTGTAATATCAGGAAAACAATCAAAATAGTGTTTTAAAGGGACAGTTAACTAAAAAAAATGCCATTGTTGATCTCATTTACTCACTCTTGACTTGTTTCAAACAAGTTTGAGATTTTTTTTTCTTTCAAACACAAATTAAGATATTTTGAAGAATGTTGGAAACCGATAACCAATGACTTCCATAGTAATTTTGTGAGATTGTTTTTCCTGGATGTTTACTATAAAATAAATTTAAGTTGTGTATACTGTAAGTGTGTGTGTGTGTGTGTGTGTGTGTGTGTGTATATATATATATATATATATATATATATATATATATATATATATATATATATATATATATATATATATATATATATATATATATATATATATATATATATATATATATATATATATATATACATATATATATATATATATATATACCCTGCTAAAAATTCAACTTAAACCAGCCTAGGCTGGTTGGCTGGTTTTAGCTGGTCGACCAGGCTGGTTTTAGAGGGGTTTTGGCCACTTCCAGGCTGGTTTCCAGCCATTTCCAGCCTGGTCTTAGCTGGTCAGGCTGGAAAATGACCAGCCAAATCCAGCTAAAACCAGCTTGACCAGCCTGTTTTAAGCTGGATATAGCTGGTTTTGGCTGGTCTGCCAGCTTGGCTAGGCTGGTCAAGCTGGTTTTGGCTGGTCATCTCCCAGCCTGACCAGCTAAGACCAGGCTGGAAATGGCTGGAAACCAGCCTGGAAGTGGCCAAAACCCCTCTAAAACCAGCCTGGTCGACCAGCTAAAACCAGCCAACCAGCCTAGGCTGGTTTAAGTTGAATTTTTAGCAGGGTATATACTTATGGAGGTATGGTGCAAAATACTAGTTATGGTGGCTTGAGAAAGCCAACTTACTGTTATCCTACATAAACCTATTATTCTTCTGTCTTCTTCTGAGACTAATTTCTATATCCATCTCCTTCTAGACCAAACTACCACCAAACCTCCAAACTGGTCTGACTCGGGTTGCTTTTTCTTTTTCAACTCAACCGACATACAGTTTTCCAAAATCTGACCCAGAAAATTCTGAAAAATCCCATTAATTTAACATTGGACCAAACTTTATGGCCTCATAACTTTGCGCCAGACTGTCATACAGACTTAAGGTTGGGCTAATTTAACTCAGACTACCAATCTGCCAATCCCTGACGACCTTTCAATCTACTAGCCACATCCTAGCAACCACTTACGGCACCTTGGCAACTGTCCCATAGACTTCCATTGTAAAAAAATGCCATTGACTTTACATTGGACATACTGACAACAACATACCAATACATACTAAGTAATCATGTTGGAAACATACAAACAAATATAATCATACTAGCAACATGCTAATTTATACTATAAACATACTAGCAACATGCTAATTCATAAACATACTAGCAACATGCTAATTTAAACTGAATTCATGTTAACAACATGCTAATGTATGCTAGAAACATACTAGCATAATGTTAATTCATACTGGAACCTCATTTATGTTAGCAACTGCCAAGCAACCACTCAGAACCCCTTAGCAATTACCTAGAAACACCTTAGCAACCACCTATCAACAACTAAAGAACCACTAAGAACACTTTGGCAACTGCCTAGCAACACCTTAGCAACACTTTAGCAACCACTCAGAACACCATAGCAACCACCAAGCAACAACTCAGAACACATTAACAACCGCCTAGCAACACCTTAGCAACCACCTAGCAACCACTTAAAACACCATAGCAACCACCTAGCAACACCTTAGTTACCACCCAGAACACCCTATCAACCGCCTTTAATGTCTCAGCAACCACCTAGAACATCTTAGAAATTGCCAAGCAACACCTTAGCAACCACTCAGAACCCCTTGGCAACTGCCTAGCAACACCTTAGCAACCACTCAAAACACCCTAGCAACCACCAAGCAACCACTCAGAACACCCTATCAATGGCTTAGCAATACCTTACCTCTCAGAATGCTCTAGCAACAACTCAACACCCTAATGACTGCCTAGCAACACCTTAGCAGCCACATAGAAACCAATTTAAACACCCTTGCAGCACCTTTACAACCTGCTTTCTACTACTTTTCTATGTATGCCAACTGTTTTAAACTATTTAAAACTAATTAAATGGTCTAAACTATTAAACTACTTTAAACTTTCAGACTAGGCTTTCTCAAGCCACAATAAAGTTTGTCTACGAACTTTACTCTTCTAGTTTATATTTATTCACCTGCCGTGTCTTGCTTAATCTGAGCAGGTCCAAACAAACAGCAAAAGCAAATCTGTTTCAGTTTCCACAAAGCTATAGCAAAAATAAGACAGCACACATGAAGTCATACTCACTCTCAGCAGTTCCTCATTTTTGGCTGATGTATTCCAGTGCACGCAGAAATCCTTTAGTTACAAAACTCCACACCAACCTGACAGGGATAAAGAGAAAAAGAAGTGAGGTTATTAAATTTAGAGATTGCACCAACAGAGACGAACACAAAGCCAGAAAATATACTCCCAGCTAATTTGAGCAAGAGAAGAATCAAAAAAGGAGAGGCTTTTATGACTCTCATTAGAAGTATGTGCGTGTTTATTATCAGAGATGAAGACAGAAAGAGAGGGTTGAAGAAAGTGCTGTGAGACTTCAAACACTTGAGGATTTTTCCTGACACTCTTTAAAGGCTCGCAGACTAAAGACGGCTTGTAAACAAACACAGCTAAACAAAGTGCATTACAGAAAGACAGATGTTGCCCCTTGGAAAAATGAACAGGAAATATTTAATGAGACAAGTTCAGAACAACCATTGTTTGTAAGAGCAGAGCAATTTAACAAATGAACGCATCAAGAAAGGACTGGGTGATTGAAATTAAAGACTGTGTGGATTTCTTTCAAATTTTAACGGGATAGTTTACATCCAAACAAAAAGTTAATTCATAATTTACTCATCCTCAAATTGACCTGAACAAACAGACCTGAAACTTGCCTATACATACCTGAAACTTGCCTATACAGACCTGAAACTTGCCTATACAGACCTGAAACTTGCCTATAGCACTTATACATTGTTGCTCTTATAGTTGTGTAAATTGCTTCCTTGTCCTCATTTGTAAGTCGCTTTGGATAAAAGGGTCTGCTAAATGACTAAATGTAAATGTAAATGTTCCAAACCAGTTTAAGTAACCATTGGCTTCCATAGTATTTGTTTTTTCTACTATGAAAGTCAATGGTTACAGGTTCTCAGCTTTCTATAAAATATCTTCATTTTCCAGCTTTTCTAAAAACCTCGTCTGTTGTGTTTAACATAATAAAGAAACTTGCAAAGGTTTAATTCCACTTATGGGTGATTAATTACTGAGAAAATCCTAATTTTTGGGTCAACTGAATTGTATCTAACTGTAAAACAAAACTTTAATGGCTCACAAAACAATGGGCTGTCAATGGATTCAATTAAGTAATGGTTAGTGTGTGAATTTGTATGAGTATTAAATTACAGTATATTATTCCATGGTCTATTAAAATCCTTGATTGGCTGGAAGGTGTGCAATAAAATCATTTAAATGCACAGGTAGTTCCAGTTCACAATTCTAAATGAACCATCAAACATTACTAACCATCCGAACTCAGTAACAGTTGCCAAAGCATTTACAGTATCTGCACCTGAGATGCATTCCTGTTTTATTGTAAAGACACTGATGTGCCCTTCACCTGATGGGGTCAACCGACTCGCAAATATGCTCAAAAGTATTTGCCAAGAAGCAACTAATTTTATTATTAGCTATTAGGGATGTCAAAATTAATTGCTTCTTCACTGCACCGCGATGCAGATGCGGACAATTCGGTATCGGTTCAGTAATAATCATAACCGGTTATTATGTACTGACGTCACTTATCTCATATGTGCTATTTCGCGGTAGCTTACTGCATTTAAAATTCATTGCGAGTGTTTGCAGGACAGTCTTTCACTGACGCTAACAGCAGTTTCACTGTTGTAAAGAAACTGAAAGTAAACTCCATTTCTCTCTCTCTCGCTGTGGACCTTTGACCTGCTGTTGTGAGGTAAAGTTTCCTCTCCTCCCAGCTGTTACAGTACGACGATACTTGTGGATCCAGACACGAGCGTGTCTGCATAGCGAGTTTTCTCCACCGCGTCTGTTATGGATCAGCTGTTTATCACTGTCACTCACTGGTGAAAAGCACCAGAGCGTTAGAGCCAATCGGGTGTAAGAAAGAACTCGCTAGACAAGGCTCAGAAAGCGAGCAGGATATTTACATTTGTTTATTTGCTATAAATGCTCATGTTGTTCTGTGCATGTACTTGTACTGTTGAGTTTTTAGAGGTACAGTTTATATATCTGACTGTTTGTATTAAAGGACAAAATTGTAATACAAATAGTATATAAATATAAATATGTTTATACATGTTAATACAAGAATTGCTGAGCTGTGAATAAAATATAAAACGGTGTTTTATTGTCAATGCACCATGATATCGAATTGAACCGAATTGATGGCATGATAATCGTTACCGAACTGTGAGACCAGTGACGGTTCACACCTCTATTGGCTATTAGATAAGCCCATATATAACCAGAAATCTCTCTCTCTGTCTCGCTCTTGCTTGCTCTGTCTGCCCATGTCTGATTTAAAGTTGGCACAAAAGTATCATAACTGACAAAGAAATAAAAAATAAATAAATAAATAAGAATTTTACCCATTTACCCAAATAATGTGCTGCTAAGAGCAATACTATAGTTTAAACATGCCTATAACTTGGCTAATGACCTGGAATAATAGGTAATGTAATGTACGGTAATGTAAAGGTAAGGGTGTGTAATGTAATATAAATGCCATTGATTATCTCTTACTTATATTACATACTTAAATATTATATTATATTATATTATATTATATTATATTATATTATATTATATTAATTATATTATATTATATTATATTATATTATATTATATTATATTATATTATATTATATTATATTATATTATAATATATTTTCCAGTGTTTCTGTAACAATACACACTTACCAGAGTAGCAAGACTGTGTAAAATAATATAATGTATCTAAGTATCATAATTATACTAAATTAACACTGGATGTTTCATCAGGAACATTGCAAAACATTGCTAAAAACATACATTTGTATTATTTCAATCTTTTATTTTCTATATTTTTAGAACAGCTGGCCATTTTCAGAAAACAAAAACTGTCCAAAAGCTACAGTAAGCCTATCTACAAGACTTAATCTGCTTTAATTTCACAAAAGTCACACTTTGGGATTGATATCAAACCTCTAACCAAAACATTTCAGGAAAATCAATACAACGCTGCCTTGAAAGAACTGTAATGAAACCTGATTCTCAATGAAGTAAACAGCAGAATTCAGCTGTCATGAGAAACACAAAGGTTTCTCATCTCTGGTGTGTTTAATGTCAAACCGGCCATCAAAATACAAATTATTTACGGCACTTCAAGGACTTTGTCATGCCATCTAACAAATACTCCAAAAAGCCCAGCTCTATGCAAAAATATCAGATCAATTTTATGATTTCACCTCAGCATTTGCATACGCAGCTCCTTATGAGATCTTTTATTAGAAACAGTCATCAAAGCAAAGAAGCGTGAATGTGTTATGAAACATCTTTGAGACATCACACACATCATTATAGGGGAATGCCATTGACTTTTAGTGTTTTCAGACTCGCAAAATACTGTATAAATAATATTTCTATCCACTGAAGCTAAGGGTTTGTACACATTGATTCAGATTTTTGTGTACAGCTTTTGTACAGTTTCCGTTATTGTTGTAATTATCATCCTTAAAAAAATGCTACACACAGAAACCTTGGACACAGGGTCTGATTGCATTTTAATTCATGCGTTGTTAAAATATTTTCAAAATATAAGCAAAATGCAAACTAAAAAATGGTGTCTTTAAGCAGTGTGTATGTTTACATGGACACCAATAATCTGATTTTAATACAATTAAGACAATACTCTGATTAAGAGTCTACCATGTGCAGCAAACAGCAATTTTTTATTATTATAATCTGATTAAGGTCATAATCAAACTAAACAGAAATAAAATTAAGACATGTGGAGTAAGCTGATTTTAGTCACATTATTGAAGTGCAGTACAGACATGTAAGCACCTTAAACAAACTATACCATCATGTAGGATTTTCACTACATTTGGTGACAAGATATTTTTTGTGCTATAACATGTAAAACAGGATCATGAAAGCAACATTCAAAAAGAAACTCATATAAACACCTTAATCATATTAATGTCTTATTCAGATTAAGGCAAATAATTGCATAACTGATGTCCATGTCAACGTAGTCAGTGATGATGGTTTTGTTAAAGGCATTGTGCTGAAATGTCTGTGTTTTGTATCACCTGAAGAATGTAAAATAAAAACTATACTAAGCAATTATTTAATTGGTGCGAACCATGACCTTCTGAATAAACTCTATTTTCTTAAAAATAAAAAAAGAAGGAGGAAATATTGGTTTCATCCAAGACTGCTTAGAGAAGGAGTGTTTCACCTCTTTACCAAGTGATTCAAAGTTTACTTCAGGATATCAGTGGCTCAGTTTGATTCTTTGCTAGCATTTTTGGAGCCACATATTTAAAAAAAGACCACAATCTGTCTTTATATTCTGTCTCTTTGCATTTTGCACTTAGTTTTTCATAAATTGTTTTGCGGTGTGATAAAAAGAAGATCCAATCAGCAGATAATTGTTCACGTTCGGGTCTCTGGGTGAAAATCTGTTGGTGTGTGGTGTGCTGTCTTTGTCACATCGTAGCACACCACACATACTGTAGAAGCGAAAAAAATGTTGTCCTCGTGTTCGCATTTTTTTTGCATGTATTTTTTAGCGTGTATCTGTGTGTGTGTGTGTGTGTGTGTGTGTGTGTGTGTGCGCGTACGTGCGTGCATGAGTGAGTGAGTGAGTAAGAATCATGGGTTATAGGCTAATCCATGACAATACTAAGAGGTCTGTGTCTATCAAGGTCCCGGCACACTTAACACTAGAATTGTCCGAGGTCGCCAGTGCGGGTCAATTGTACCCAGCAGAAATTTTGTTTAGAAATTGCTAAATAAAACAAACATAATATTTCACTATTATTTGATATTGTAAACAAAAAGTGTCTAGACTCATGAAAAGATCATTTCAGATCAAGATTATTTTAGGAGAAGGTTATGAGTAGGTTAAAATATCTCAATTTAAGCCATTATACTCTGATGCATAACTTATTTCTCCAAATTCTCCATCATTCATTTCATTTTGTGTTTTTAATAGCGCTACAATTCGCCTTCTTTTTTTTAGTTATTGTGACTTAATTAATTTATCATAACCACTAATTCAGTGAGAAAAAAATGGAAGTAAAAGTCATTGAGTAATTTCAAACATAAGCAGTGCATAAATACAAGCATTTTTTTTTTTAAGTACGTAAATTTGACCCACGCTGGCACTTAAAGGTAAAAATCTATTTTTATCTAAAAAAAATTTAATATCTGGGAATTGTAAATAAGGTAATTTTAGTAAAAGTCAATGACTGGCAGGCTTGAATGTTTTATTGAAGGTTTGTTATGTACATTTGAATAACAGTGAAGGGTAATATTGACCCCATGGCGGTTCTAGTGTTAAGTTCTTTTTCATTTGAGGGCAAAAAAGAAGTTCAAAAAGGCAAATTATGCAATATGGTTTTCAAACCTACAGACATGCATTTGTAAATATGTCACACTGTTTGCATGTATAGGCTGCGTCCGAAACCGCCTACTACTCAGTAGGTACTGCATTTGAATTTAAAAGTACTACTCGGCCGTTAGAAAAGTACATTCTATACAGTATGAACATAAAAAGCATGAATGGAATTCGGATGTCATGGTCACGTGACCTACCTGTGTCAATTGCGTCGGTTTACTCCCATTCATGAAATCGCTCGCAGGGCATCATGGGATATTGCAGCATGCATGGGATGCGCACTCTAGAATCTCGCCGGAAGTAATAAGTCATCCAGGTACTTCTCGCATTCTGATTTTCGAATTCTATGAATTCGGACATACTACTCGGCTCGCATATTGATTTAAGAGTACTATATAGTATGGAAGTATGCGGTTACGGACGCAGCCATAGTCTCTTGAACACCTTTATTAGTTGCATCAGCTGTGTTTGATTAGGGTTGGAGCAAAACTGTGTGGAGAGCTGCGGCCCTTCAGGAATTGAGTTTGAGACCTATGGCCTAAATCGTATGAATTCATACAATTTACTAGGATTTGCTTATGCCTCAATGGCAATTGGGTTTAGGTGTGGGGTTTGGTCCCCTGCCTCCTTTTAAAACTCATACATTTTCAAATGACTGGACGCATTTGTATGAATTAGCCATTAAACTGACAAAATGTAAAAAAGTTACGCTTCCTCGTGAGATCAGACTGGCACACCACATCTTTACATTGTTTTCATTTTTTTCTTTTTTTTTGCAAATAGAACAATGTTTCTTTTCAATGGTTCTTTTGTGTTTGGTGTGGGACCCCTCCGAGCTTTTAAAATCTCTCCTCAAGCGATCGTACAGGTGCAAATACTGCTGTACCAGCTCAACTACTCCACTCCTTAGTGTGTTCATGTTGATCATTTGACATTGTGTTGGATGTTGTTCTTCTGTCTGACCTCCGTGGATATGAGATTTAAATCAGTCGCATGTCAAAGAAGTCAAAGTCAGCTTTACTGTCAATTCAACCACATGTACAGGACATTTAAAGAATTGAAATCGCGTTACCCTCAGATTCTAGGAGCCTAACATATAATATTAATACAAAAAGTTGAATAAAAAAAAGAAATTACAACAAATACAGTTACACATCTAATAACCTCTAAAAATAAAAATAAAATTGTAAACAATACAACTCAAGGCCATATGGCAAGGAGTGCAGACTAGAGTTATGCAGATGCAAAACAGTATATAGTGAAAAAGAATGGGGAGTTCTAGAACACACCCACAGATTGTGTAATCATCACAAATGAATTACAGCTCAAAGGTGTTAAGGAGTCAAAACGAACTACCTAAGTTTGTTTTGGTAAGCTGTCAAACTCAAAACGGACTTTGTTTTGGCCAGATTTTGTTCAAAATGCCGTGATTTCAGTTCGTTTGATGTTGTTTGAAGTATACCAGGCCCTAAAGAGATCGCTTTCATTGACTTTATTTCAATGTGAATCAAAATAGTCAAAACATGAGTGATATTGAGTCTGAGTCTATCCACTTGTGCCTGCTCATACCTCTTATGCCTCTTTATTTTTACATGTGATATGATTTACACTTTCACTGATCAACTTAGTTTTTCGAAAACACAGAAGTCACAGAACACAGAAGTTTTATGCATTTTTACATTTACAGATTAAACATCACATTGTTGTAATAATTTATTGCACTTTTGTAAAATAAATGTAAAAAATGTCAGGTTTTACTATTCATATGGGGACATTTGATCTTCCCAATCTAGGCTAAATCTGATCCACACACACGCACGCACGCACGCACGCACGCAGACACACACACACACACACGCACACACACACACACACACACACACACACACACACACACACACACACAATGGAGAATGTATAATATGTAATTTATGTCTGATTAAGCAGGCTCTTCCTGAGCCTCCGGATGCAGCTCAAGACAAGCCGTTTCCTCTGCATCATTATTCACACAGACGAGCATCATTGGCTTTGATCATTAGACATTATCTTTGATGAAACTCCATAACACAAATGGGTAAACTGTCGACTGAGTGTGAGACGTAATGAGTGGAAAGTGCTGCAATGATTTCCCAGCTGAACTGAATATATGGAGGTTATCTGGCTTGTACCCTCACATACATCACATAGATGACTCAGAGGGATTATAGAAAGAATTGTGTTGTGTTATGTGTGTTTGTGTGTGTGTTTATATATGTGTGTGTGTGTGTGTGTGTGTGTGTGTGTGTGTGTGTGTGTATATATATATATATATATATATATATATATATATATTTTTTTTTTTTTTTTTCTCAAAGTACAGTTCTAGATAGTTCATTAAATGGGGGTCAATGGCTGTCAGTACTTTATATGTCAAACTATTTACAGTAGATGGGCAGAAACAAAATTGATATTCTGACAATACATGATATTAAATGATTAGAGACAGTCTGTGCAAAAAACAAAACACCATTTAGAACAGTTGTTTAACTTTATAAAACATCTATTTATCATTATTTTTACCAGTATAAGCTATTTTGCCTTTAAACATGATTAAAAAAATGTAGTTAAATTTCTTTCTTTATTTTTTTTTAAATATTGATACTGACTTACACACACCAGCCACTTTATTAAAGTATATATTCATTCATTTTCTTGTCGGCTTAGTCCCTTTATTAATCCAGGGTTTGCCACAGCGGAATGAACCGCTAACTTATCCAGCAAGTTTTTACACAGCAGATGCCCTTCCAGCCGCAACCCATCTCTGGGAAACATCCACACACACATTCACACACACACTCATGCACTAGGGACAATTTAGCCTACCTAATTCACCTGTACTGCATGTCTTTGGACTGTGGGGGAAACCAGAGCACCCGGAGGAAACCCACGCGAAGACAGGGAGAACATGCTAACTCCACAAAGAAACGACAACTGAGCGGAGGTTCGAACCAGCGACCCAGCAACCTTTTTGCTGTGAGGCGACAGCACTACCTACTGCGCCACTGCCTTGCCTTAAAGTATATATAATTTACTTTATTATACACATATGCAACTGCTTGTTAAGGCAAATTTCTAATCAGGACTAAGTTAAATAACCACTCGTTACAACCAAAGTATGCAAAAGAGCACCTCTGAACACACAACACGTTGAACCTTGAGGCAGATGGGCTACAGCAGCAGACCCCACAGGGTGCCACTTCTTATTTTCTTGGCACACTTTGGGCCCATTAGTACCAATTGAGCAATGTGTCAATCCCACAGCCTACCTGAGAATTGTTGCTGACCATGTTCATTCCTTTATGACCACAGTGTAGCCCTCTTCTGATTGCTACTTCCAGCAAGATAACGTGCTATACCATAAAGCGTGAATCATGCTATCATGATACTTTGTGATACTATCATGTCAATATGGACCAAAATCTCTGAGGAATCTTTCCAGTACCTTGTTGAATCTATGGCATGAAGGATTAAGGCAGTTCTGAGTGTGAAAGGTCGTCCAACCTGGTTCTAGTAAGATGCACCTAATAAAGTGGGCGGTGAGTGTATATGAAAAGTTTTATTCCAATATTTTGTTAACCTTGTCTATCAGACTAAATTAAAATAATATATGCATGTAGTTGATGTTTAACTATGAATATTAACAGTGCTGTTTTCATCCTAAGCCAACAAGACTGTGTAAAATTTCAATATTAATTTTGGAATGTGTGGTTATGTGTGGATATTTTACTGTACAAAAAGTTATCACAATGTAACGTTTATTATTAGTTATTTTTATTTTAATTTACATGAAATTATAAATATTTCAAGTGCTGCAAGTATGTTTCAGGTGTATTTTTAACACATGAACCTCATGGTTTTTTTTTCTGTAAGGGTCCTGAAAGAAAGCTTTATCAGAAAAAAACAAAAAAAAAACCTCTTGTGTAAGTAATTAAATATACTTTGAGCTGGTGTGAAAAAAAAATGTGTTTGAACTTTATGCTTCTGCCATCAAGTGATTACAGTCTTTTCATACTTAATAAAGTGCTGATGTTACTTTGCATACAAATCACACTCATGCTGTCCGGCTCCTCAGGCGTAAACAAACTATTTACTATGCAGGAATCTATTAGCATACAGTACGGTATACAGTGTAATAAGCATAAACAGCCTCTCATAATGTCCTTGACCAAAAAGCACACTGTACTTCTTTCAGTAGCTCTGTCTTCAACATGCTACACCACCAAAACACAGCGGAAGATTGTCTAGAGATGACCTTTGCCCCTCCAGTTTCAGTAATACAGGAGAATTACAGTCCTGACAGGCCGCATATAGAGTTTAGCCTAATTCAATTGTCTGCTGTTCTCAGTCCTCGTACGAGGCTCTGCGCCTGTGATTGATGGAGATAATGAATGAGTCTACATCCATTACAGTGATGTGGGCCGCTGTGTGAAGTAATATCAAAGCAGGGCCGTGGTGGGACGCTGAGCACTAGAGAGGCCAGGAGCCAAGCAGATAGTCGCACTGATGTATGGCATTGCCTGGGGCTACCTGGCGACTGACTAACCCATGCTAATTCAGTATGTTCACTTTTAAAGCAGCTCAGATCAAACTCATTTCACAATTCAGAGGGGGGATTGTGAAGTGTTGTTTTAAATGCAGCTTAGAGTGAAGCTGGAAGTGTTATATGCGCTTTCCATTTGGGAAATTAATTTTTGAGTTGATGACAGACCTTCTCAAATTTTACTGAAAAAAGAAAAATGTAAAAAAGTACCAAACTTTCTGCAGGACCAGCTCTAATAAATGGCTTCTTTAAAGGGATATGAAACCTCTCGGTCTCAGCAAGATGTTTTCATTCCTCTTGTTTGAAAAAAGTCAGTAAAGTGGGTGAATTCAGCTTTGTTTAGGTGGGAGTGGCGAAAGAGAAAAGGGTTTGCATGAAAAGGGGAGTTTCCTTACGTGCACAACAGCTGATTTTCACACCTAAAACTAATTATTTAATAAGTTAAACTAATTAAATTTATTAATTTTGACTAAAGTATTTCTTTAAAAACCGATAGAGTACTGCTGACGGTACTAACTTTGCTATCTGAATAAACATAAACAAAGAACATTGATTACACATTTACCAAATTCGGAGACAGGACAATCAACACCAACTGAACCGTGTCTTTTTTAAAAGAAAGATGTGTGGCAAATCCAGATTTCACCATTTCCAGATTCAAAAAGCTCTTGGGTAAAAAAGGTTCCTTACAAACATATTAATGTTGTGTGTTAGCAGACCACTGTAATCCACACACAGCTGTGCTCTTATTGCGTGGAAATGGAAACAAAAACTTTGTTGAGGCACATTTATAAACGCAACACTGACGACCCATGTTTCTAAACAATTCTTCAACTATTAGTTTGAATTACGGTTGGCAACACAATGAATGAATGAATGAATAATGAACAGATGTGCTGAAAACTCAATGATGTTACTTCGTACCGGCCGGTACAGAAAGCCAATCTCCACGCTGCATTTTACACAATGATCTCATCACCATGATGTTGCTTCAAAATGTATTTTTAAACCAGAAGAAGGAATTCAACCAATTTCCACTTGCTAAATATATGTGTCCTAATAGTATTTTAGCAACTTGGAACATGTATATGACTGTCAACATCTCAAAAAGCTTTTGCTGTTTCATAACTCTTTAAACATATTTGTGTTTTTAGAAAGCATCACATGTTTGTTTTTACAACATGTACTGCGACTTTGAGCACTGCAGCCAATCAGAGACATGACTGAACACAATGGCCAATAAAGAGGCGTTTAAGTTAATTAGAATGCACTCAATATGCCAAAGACTGTTCATTCATTCATTCATTCAATCAATCCTTTATTCTTTGGCTTAGGGCGTACTCACACTATGTACAGTTGCTTTGAATCAGGCCAAAGCACACTTGTCGCCCCTCCCGTCTCCCCCGACGGCCCACACTCATATTACATTCGGGCCTGGGCACACTTACGCCATTGATGCTGCTCTGTTCAGTAAGCGCTCTGCCTCAGCACAGTGGAAATTTCTTTAGTTATATTGTTTAAGCCGTTTGATATGAAGTGACAAGCAGTCAAATATTTCGCCGAACATATTAGCCACTTTTGACGCTCATAAACAACCATAAAGTCCTCGTGCTGCAGGAATTAGGAGGTTTGCTGAAGACGTGCAGCTGTCGTGCAGTGAGAGGTTTGCGTCTTTATTAATCTACGACAGTTTGCGTTCACTGAACAGTAAGAATGATTTATTAATCCATATGAAAGGGTCCCTTAAACGTCACGTCTCGCTTTCAGTTTCGGGCTTAGGTGCATTTTGCACTCATACACAAGCGTACTGCACCAAAGCCCAAGTGAACCTTGCTCAGCTGAGCCTGATTCAGAGCACTCACACTTCTCAAACGATTCGGAAAACGGGCCTGGGCACGGTTAGGATAGCATAGTGCGAGTAGGCCCTTACTCTCTTATTTATCAGGGGTCACTGCAGCGGAATGAACCACCAACTATTCCGGCATATGTTTTACGCAGCGTATGCCCTTTGAGCTGCAATACAGTACTGGGAAAACACCCATACACTCCCACATTCACACACACTCATACACTACGACCAATGTAGTTAATCCAATTTAGGTAATCCCACACGAACACAGAAACTCACAACTGGCACAGCCGGGACATGAACCAGCAACCTTCTTGCTGTGAGGCAATAGTGCTAACCACAGAGCCATCAGAGATTGTTTATTACAGTATAAAGCTCACATTCCGTTTAAACACTCACACACACACATGTAATCAAACTGTCATCCTACTTATTAACTCAGTCATTTATTAATTTAATAAATTTGAATTATGGTTAGAGAGGCAACCAAATAGTTAAACAATAGTTTGTTTAATAATAGTACTTTTAAACAGTTTAATAACAACAACAACAACAAAAACAACTATTATTATTAATAGTATTGCCATGATTTCTTTGCACAGTAAGAGTCATTCCTAAGCAGCATAATGTTTAATATCTTTGATGTATTTGCCTCCGGTTGGGTTCCTTGAGCCCTGATGTCACTTTCAATCCCTCTTCCCAAATACTAACAACATCTGTTTTTAGCAGTAAAGTTTCAAACAAATTAGCCTGTGAGGGAAAAGCCTTACAAATCTGTACAGATGATGCATGTTGCCAGAGATCTGCTGCCTGGAAACTGAAACGAGACTCCGATGAGCCTGGCAGCTGTTGCCAACACTTCTTATTTCTCTTTATTCCTTCCATCTCTCTCTCTCTCTCTAATATTCTCTCTCTCCTCTTTCTCTAGCTTACTGCACACAACACCTCTTCCAGTCAAAGATTAATACAATAAAAAAGGGCTGCACGATAAATTGTTTCAGCATCGACATCGCAATGTGCACATATGCAATAGCCACATCGCTGGACACAGATTTTTGTGGGGTAATTGCAAAGTTTAACCATAAAGTTGCCAAAAAATATTATGTTGGTGTGTTTTTAAGGCCTGTGACAGTTAGCAAGTCAAACCAGTTTCAAACATTCAGACACAGTAAATACATTTTTTATATTTTTTTATTATTTTTACTTTTTTTTTTTGGAATTTTAAGAAAGATTAACTGTATCTATGTACATTGTATATATACAATGAAAATTAAACAATGTCATTTTACATTCAATTGTTCCTAAATACTCCCAGAAAACTGTAAAGCATAGATTTCATTTCAAACTGTGCTTTACTGTTTTTATCAATGCATGTGATTGGTTTATTATATTTTATGCTAAAAAAATAAAAAATATGAATTCTTTGCAAATAGAGCTCTTCATCTGGTAAAATTATACTCAATATCACAATTTGTATTAAAGAAAAATAAAACGTCACAATGTTTTGTTCCAATATTCAGCAGCCCTGCAATAAAATGACAAATAACCCTTAACAGCAAAAATATTGGTTAGATAAAACTTAAGTAACATTCCATCCATCCATCCATCCATCCATCCATCCATCCATCCATCCATCCATCCATCCATCCATCCATCCATCCATCAATCAAATCTATCAGTTAGTCAGTCCAGTGTTGTCAACTTAGCTGCTATAATTAGCAACTTTTCAGACCCCCCTATAGCGACAAAAAAAAAAGAAAAAGAAAAAAAAAAAGCAACTTTTATTGTTACTGAACATTTTTACAGACTGTCATTTGTCCATACTGTACCGGCCCTACTCTTCTCAACGAGCTGCAGGTGAAGCCGTCGGCCCCTCCCCCGCCTGTCAGCGAACACTGACAGGCGGCCCATCCAGTCCTTGTACAGCAGTCTCTCCTACCTGTAGCCTGAGAGCAGATCACTCCTCTGCGTGAAGGTATTTCCCCTTGTAAAGTCAAACCGATCTGCTTCTCCTTTATTTTGACAATTTAATTGGACCGTTTATTCTTTTCTTGTTGACAATTTTTAGACAGAGCTTAGCACCTTTTTATTAAATATAGTTGGCATCCATCAGTCAATCAGTCAGTCAGTCAGTCAGTCAAAAGGTGCTGTATAATGTAAATTTTGCAAAAAAAAAAAAAAAAAAGAAAATAAAAAAAACTAAACTAATGCATCTTCAGAACCACCAAGCATAAATGTTCTAGTACACCCCCAAAACAAAATTGGGACTTTGTAAAAGAGCATAACACTAACAGTAACACATTTACTATCTGACTTAAATACGAGTTTGAGAAGGGCCTCATCCAGCACCAGCACCAGCTCATATCCCACAGTTCATCTGACACCCAGCCTAGTCATGTGACACAAATGAAGGACAGATGAAGAGCAGGATAACCTCTGCTGGCTTATCATCTATTTACCAAGTAAGTACACTCTAAGACTTTTTCTTAACACACATGCTTGTATATAAATATTGACTTTTATCATTTTTGAAAGTAGAATTTCAAATTTGATGCAATTTTATTTACCATAGTTTTTTTAAACAAAAAGCACTGGTAAAATGCTCTCACTGACAAAATGACACTGCTGTGAACCCAAACATGAAACCACTGATAGTGTTGCAGGTGCTTTGTTTTTTATCTTTCAGCAGGCTATTGCTAACTACAGTATGTACTGTATGAGTGTGTGTGAGAAAATGAGAGAAAAATTATTTTAATCATCAATAAGTTAATCAGCTGGCAAGTTCTTTGGCGATTTATGCCTTCTTGTTGCTCATTAGTACTCATTTGTTACATGCAATCCTGTAGTACTGGGTTTGTACAGCACACTAACTCTCTCTCACTCACTTTCTCTCAAACACACATGCACTCACAACATGTTATTTTGTAATAATTGTAATATTGTAATAATACTGCAATAATGTAAAGAAAAAATCATAAACAACAATAATATTTTGTAATAAAACAAAAACCTTTTGTGAAATTGAAAGTTCTGCATGGAACCGTTGATTTAAAAAAAGAGTGTGTGTATAGGACAAAATAAATCCACCTGCTGAGCTTCCACTGTGTCTAACAGACAGCATAAAATATGGTCATTTAAATATTAAAAGTTCAATTACTTTAATAGCGAATTGGTCTGAATGCATCAACAACAGGTGTAAAGAGAGTCAGCCCATGAGTGACCTCTCCAGAGAAAAGAGCTCTGTGATTTCAGGAGCAATGGGCCTCTCAACTAAAACTGCATGAGGACAAAAAATGGAGGCCTCTCATGGAGAGCAGTCAGTGGAGCGGCTCATGAGAGTGCAGCCCTGGATAGAAGCATGTCATTCAGCTGTCAGACCAAACTTGCCTCTATACAAGCAAAAACAGGAATAGATCACTCTCAAATAAAAATATGGATTGTAGTTTACTCAGGCATCGAAAAACATTTTAAGCCACTAAAAAAAGGCAGCTGGCTATCTGCAACTCTCACATGGTCGCCCACTGAAGCTAAGCAGGGCTGCGCCTGGTCAGTAGCTGGATGGGAAACTACATGGGAAAGCTAGGTTTCTGTCAGAAATGGTGGTAATGAGGACAGTAGGGGGCACTCAACCTGCAGTCTCTATGGGTCCTAACTAAGGGTGTCACGATCCTCCAAATCCTCGATTCGATTACATTTTCTATTCTAAAGGCACGATTCGATTCGATTTTCGATTATGAATAATTAATTAATTAATGACCAATTAATTATTTGTAGCCGACCGTTTAAACTACCTTACCTGCATGGTCATTGTTTTACCCATAAACAAATCATACAGTAAATGAATAAAGGCAAGATACACACATAATTACCACCTGTCAATCACTTTTTTCTGCGGGACTCGTGAATAGGCATTGATCTGTGTCGTTATAATGGCGTCTGTAAAAAAGACGCAAAACCAACAGGAACCAGCCAACAGCATCTGAGGTGTTCGCTAAAATGACTAAGTACAAGTGAGTGAAAGATTGAAGCAGTCCTCTGACTGCCTGGACCTGCTGTCTCGAGTGCATGGCTGTGTGTGCGTCTGTGTCTGTGTGGTCACGTGATGTGCATTTTCAGAGGTAGAGAGTAAGGAGGGCTGCTCAGAAATGCAACACGCCACTGTGGATGTCAAATCGTTGTCGTTCTAAAATGCCATTTAAAAACAAAGACAGTGTAAAAAGGGCCTGAGTGTGTACTTTTCGCGAGCGGATTTGCAACGGGGGCGGGCGGAGGATCGCGATGCCGGTGTTGTCTATCGGACGAACCCTACGTAAGCTTGCAAAACTGTGTTTTTTTTGTCCACAACATGAAGGTGGTCAACATAACCCACTGGAAATCCAAAATGCTTCCACACCGGCAACTTCATTGAAAGAGGAGAGGGTTTAAGTTCTGTCGACGGGTCTCCTGCTTCTGCAGTTTAACAAGCACTTCAACAAGCCTGTTTTGTTCCCGCTTGGCAAGCCAAGCTGACGTGACATGGGGCGTGGCAGCATCGATGATTCTATTTTTTGATTCGATAATCGAAATTGAGCATAAATTTCGATCGATTTCGATTAAAAATCGAAATCATGACACCCCTAGTCCTAACGCCCCAGTATAGTTAAGGGGACTCTATGGATAAGCGCCATCCTTCAGATTAAATGATAAACTGAGTTCCTGATTCTCTGTGGTCATTAAAAATCCCAGGATGTCCTTCAAAAAAAAAGAGCAGGGTTTAACCCCGGCGTCCTGGCCAAATTTGCCCACTGGTCTCTGTCCATCATGGCATCCCAAACATTTACTTATCATAATTGGATTCAATTATGTCTCCTCTCCACCAATCAATGGTATGTGGAGTGCGGTCTGGTGCAATATGGCTGCCGTCACGTCATCCAGATGGATGCTGAACAAAGAGATACCTGAACATGATCGGTCTGAAATCAGCAAAATATGCTGATTGCTGCTGTTTTGATGAATTCGTATCAGTGTTGTTAAGTGTATTAATATACATTATTATTAAGAGTTCTAATTTTTTAATGATTAAAACATTTCTGTTTTGTTAAATCATGTACATTGAACTCTTTTAAAATATAAATAAGTTCAGATCTTTGTAATATTAAGAATGTCTTTGTCCCTTTTGATCAAATTAAAAAGGTTAAGATTAGAAACAATTGTATTGCTTAGTACTTTTCAGAATAATTTTTTAACTACCCTTAATAAAATTTTAAACAAACATCATTCATTTTACTTTTTATTTAATTTCTGTAAAAGGATAAATGTATATTATTTTTGCAACATCAGTAGGTACATTAACAATTATACATTAATATTGCTCAATAATCTACAATAACCACTTATATTAAAAGCAAAACTCAAAGACAGCATATCTAAACACTGTCAGATGTCAAAAAAGCACAACATTTCAAAGAAAAGATGACTGGCACACTCAAACCACATTAAAACTGAATTCATTTTGTGAGCATGTTAGATGTGATCTCCAGCATTGTTGTCTCCACTTTTTATATCTTGCAAACTACAACTGCCAGAAGCCTTTGCTCATCAATTTCTGCCACAGCTGACAAACATGTGGACACTGATGCACACACACAGCTGAAACTCATTACATTGATTACATGGATAGACTATTTGTACACCACAGTTTCACAAACACATTGCTGAGTCTCGTCTAGTTATTGTTGTCATTTCGTAAGCGTATCTTTGTTTGTTTTTGGAGTGTTTATCATGTTTTTTATTCTTTGCCACCTGCCCTGAACATTTGCCTGAATTTTGAATGACGCTTTTGGATTGTCTCATAGGCTGTATATGCTTGTTTTCGACCCCTGCCTGCCTGACCATCCCTTAATAAAGCTGCACTTGAAACTAACCCGTTTCCACACCTATCTATTGCAACAGTAATCTTTGATCAATAAAAGTTCAAAAGTACATTAATCATTTGAAACTGAATTTGTTAGTGCATAAATAGTGTATACTGTTTGCAAACAAAATTGCCATTATACTCTGTTCCTCCTGAAAGGCCATCAGTCCAGAAAAATGCTTTATGACATTTAGACCATGATAACAAGCCACCAGCCAAAACACGACTTGACTTGAAGGTACTATTCAAATGTCATGATTTATAAATATAATAACCATACAGTACCACGATGAAGCTATGGCATAAATATATGGATAATTCCATTACGGCATGCTATTCTTGGGTAAGTACGACTATAGACGTGTAAATAAGCGTCGAGGCTGAATGAGCTTGGTTTTCCAGCAGTTGGAGATGAGTAAGAGAGCTCACTGTGCTCTGCTTGGCCAGCGAGTGGGCGTTCAGACTGGCACCTCACTGACGCCAGCCTTCCAGCACATCATCACTGCTGGCGCACAGAGACAAAGACACGCACACCTTCCTGAACAGCCTCTGCATAACACTGATTACTTCAGAGGAAAGCTAGACCTGCGGGCTCTTCACTAAAATAAAACAAATACTCGACGTCCAAGCAATTCAAGGTGAAGATTTCAGCAACAAGCAGTTTATCTTTTCATTGTGCAAATGAAAATGCTGTATGACGTGGAACAACAGCAGCTAGACAAAACATATTTGTGGTATGAAGACCAAGGTACTGTATGTGAATGATAGGGTTTATGTATGATGAACAAGTAAGGGATAAAGTACATATAGGCGGTTGTTATCACTAATAACGCCTGGCGGGCTGTTGTATAAGCCTGAAAGGCATATTCTGTTATAACAACCGCCTGGATGTACTTTATCCTGCTAATTACATGGCTAAGTTACACACAAAATATTGTTGTGAAAAGTAATAGTTGAATAATTAAACTAAATCTAAATGATTCTGAATGAGCCTGTGTTATTAGTGTCAGGGGTTGTTATTTGGAAATAACATGCCTTGGAATGTAACAAATGCCAGAATCAAGTATTTTAGACAGCTATGTAATAATGCAAATTACTGTAGGTCACTAACAAGGTACATGCATACTGTTATCCACCCTTTTTAGTGGCTGAAGAGCACAAACGCACAATAAATTAAGGAAAAAAAAATCTGAGAAAACATTTTCATCAGTTTCAACATGCTAGGTCTGCGCAAAATATCGCTTAGCATCAATATCGCAATGTGCGAATCTGCAAGTCATATCGCAGGACCTGAAGAGATTTCCAGTTAATTTGAACCGTTTGGACACAAGACATTATAAAGCTTTCTGCATTAACAATTGGATTAGATTTGATTAATTGGGTTTATATATTTATATAATAAATACACTGTTATTTTACATTTGATTATCAAATCAAAAAGTGTGGTTTATTGTATCTTTGTTTTATTGTTTTCATCTATGCTTTAAATTATATTATTTTTTGTACCTTTTTATCCTTTTGAATATTTTATGCACATGCACCCCCCAACAAAATCATCACATTCAATATAAAATTATGATTTTTTTTTCCAAATAGTCATCTTGTGTAATTGTATTCATACCGCAATATATATTGCAGAAACACTAAATATTGCAATATTTTTTTTTTTCCAATATCAAGCAGCCCTAACATTTTCACATCATATGAAAATATAGAACAGTCCTGCAAGTTTAGAAAACACATGCATGTACAAAAACACACAATAAATCAATGTTTTGTGATCTATGGTTTAATTCTTATATTTTTGGAATGCATCTCGATTCTCTCTGGAATCGATTCTGAGCTTAGTTTTTAACAGCAGATGGCACTCTAGGCTGGTTAAATTTTTTAAGTGGTCATATGCACTTGCACCATAACGTTTATTTCAAGGGATTAATGTAAACACACCCCATGAAGACTTTTGTTATTCACTTAAACTTTTCCGTTTAAATCATTAACTTTATTAACGATTGCTTTACATTTAAGTGGTGTGTGTAAAGATTGGCAGAGTGTGGCTGCTTATAAAGCGTACAGCACCATCTGGTGGTAAACCTAAGCTCGAAATCAATTCAAGAGAGAATTGCAATACATTACAAAAATTTTAGAAATGAAGCAAAATAATTTCTTGAATCGCAATGCATCAATTTATAGTCCCACAGCTAAAAAAACACTAGCAAATTCAGAAAACATCTTCAATTTGACAACAAATGCAAATAAAGAAACACACTGCAAATAGCTCAGACCAAAACAAAACGGTTTATAAATTAAATATTTAAATGGCATCTTTATAGAATTCAGGGATGTCAAAATTCATATTTTTATGTTAAATAATGGTGCAAATGAAGACGATTTGTTATCAGTTTAGTAAGAAACCATAACCGTTTATGATTCACAGACTACTTTTCTGATGTATATTCAACTATTTTTTTTGTTTAAATTTTGTCCATATAAATTGTTCACAACAATTTTGCAAATATAATAAGTAAAAATATAAATAAAATAAATAAATAAACTTAAAAGAAATGGAATGAACAAACAGACTAATGAATAAATGTATTTATTTTTAACCATTTCAATAAGTACAGTAAATTATATATAAAGAGTTCAGATGCAAAAATCTCTAAGTGCTGTCTGAAATTTCAGTCAAAAATTAACCTTTTTCTCAGCCTCCTTTCTTTGTGTTGAGTTATTTTACTTTAAAGGTCATAAAAAAACTTGTTTTTTGACATTAAAGTGAAATTACTGAACCTACACATAGAAGCCTGAAAATATGTTTTATTTATATATATTTTATATATTATTTATAGATGTTTTTGCATTTGAACTATATCGCAAAAGAACCCTAAAGCATCTCTCTCACTACACACTCACACACTAACCCAACAACTCACACCCACAGAGTGAGAAGTTGTTAATTTAGATCAGCAATGATCCAAAGCACACGTTAGGCTCAAATCCTGCCGATCTTCTCCTCTGACCTCACAAGACCCTCTGCTCTGCTCACCTCTGGACGTCTGTGTGAGTCACACAAGCCTAGTGTGCAAAAGGCCAGGAGCAAAGCAAATCTGCCATTGCATCTCAAGCAATTACACTCTGTCATAATGACAACGATGAATACGAAAACAGCAGGAAGAGCTGGAGTTTTCTTTGGACACACGCGAGGCATTGCTAGCTTCCGTTTAATGATTCACATCCCTGTAGCCTCATTGTGATGTAACCGTCTTTAATGCCATCATGGTGGACCAAACTTGCCGTATATTTATGCCAGAGCTGCCGCTAATAGAGACACCACAAGCTGGCTGCTCTTAAGGTTTTTCATTGAATTGGAAAATAGTGTTTTTGGTTGGAGCAGTGCTGTTGGGATTTGCTTTATTGCTACGTTGATGCCTCCATGTATTCCATTAAAATGAGATTGGTTCCATACTAGTGTCATAATGTTTGGGTTTGAAAAAAGGATAGTCAATCTACATACAAGTGGAATATCAGCCTGTCACATACAGTATATACAGGAAGAATGTACCACGCATAAAAAATAAAAAAAAATAAAAAATTGAATAAAATAATAAAATATCCTTTTCCAACTTGCTGATATTTAATCTAATTTAAGAGATCACCCGACAATTACAATTCACTTACAATTTTGTCATCCTCAAATGTTTCCAAACATTTATAAGATTCTTTCTTTTGTTGAACATAAAAGAGGACATTTTGAAGAAAGCTAAAAACCAGTTACCACTGACTTCCATGGTAGGACAAAGAAATACTACAGAAGTCAATTGTTACAAGTTTCCAGATCCTTTAAAATATTTTATTTAGTGTTTAACAGAAGAAAGAAACTCATAGGTTTTAAATGGTAAGTAAAGGGTAAAACGGATGGATACATGAATATATGACAAACCAACAAACAATAGGTAAAATATAATATACAGAGGTCAGACAGAGTGATCATCCGGTTATTGATCACCTCTCAGACTAAGGCCCTTCTCCCCCGATCACTCAGCTTAGATGGCCGGCCAGCTTTAGGAAGAGTCCTGGGGCCTCATGTACGAAGACTTGCCTGGAAATTATACTAAAACATTGCGTACGCACAAAGCTGTAAAAGTGCGTACGCAGAAAAAAATTTAGATGTATGAAACACTGCGTACGCCGAATCCCACGCATAATCTTTGTACATCCGAATGAACGTGAAACTGAGCGCAACATGCACGAGCGCAAAACCCCTCCCTGCCTCCTCCCCCGTATGAATATGCTAATGACTCTACTTTGGCAAAGCCAAACGAAAATGCAAAGACAAAAGCAAGCAAAAAGAGAAACTTTGAACAGAATGTGAACTGGAGGTGCTCCTATCGGAGGTAGACCGGAGAAAAACGGTGTTATTTGCAAGTTTGTCCAACGGAATTAACAACAAAAAAAAAAAAATAGTGTGGGAGAGTTTAGCTGATACGGTTAACACAGTTGGGTCTGAACATCGCACTGTGTGGATTTAAAAAAGAAATAGTGTGATGCAAAGTTGTAAAATTTTGTAATGGCTTCAACAGCCTAAGTGGTGCAGGTAGTTAAACGCATGGCAACATGTTTTCACACGTTCGAGCATAAACTGGGTTCGAATCCAGCGTCTGATGAACTTTTTTTTCCCCCCCGCTACATATTAGATTTTGCCTATACGCTTCATCATCATGAGGAAGACAAGTAGGAATTATTAATAAATCTGTGCATCATATTTTATTTGCACATTTATTGCATGGAAATGTTTATGATTCACGTATGCAAATTCATCCTCAGATGGTGCCTTTATAGCAATGTGTGTGCAGTAGATAGCTCCGATTACATTGGGAAAACTGGCGACCGCTGCAAATTGTTTGGATGGTCAACTATATGGTACGGAAACCTTATATACTAGACATGCGGATGAACCTTTCTCATAAAGCTGAGAAGACACTTTGTAGAGTGCAATTTAACACAACTGCCTCTAGGAGTCGTCAATGCAAATAAAACAGACACGCACAAAAAATGTGAGCTGCGCACATTCCCACTTTCATTTTATCGTTAGTAAATCCAAACGTGAGCAATTCTGAGCGTGAAATCTGGCGTATGCAAAGTTTTGTGCGTACGCAGCGTTGATAGATGAGGCCCCTGGTGGTTCCAAAGATCTTCCACTAATGGATGATGGAGGCCAATGTGCTCACTGGAACTTTCAGACCAGCAGAAATTTTTCTGTAACCTTCCTCAGCCTTGTGCCTTGAGACAATCCTGTCTCAGAGGTTTACAGATAATTCCTTTGTCTTCATTCTTGGTTTGTGCTTTGACATGCACTGTCAACTGTCTGTTATCACAGAATAATTTGATAAAAAAAATGTATCATTTTAAACTGAAGGGCTTTATTGTGTGAACACAACCACCTAGATTTACATAATCTTGCTTATTGCATGGCTAATTAACATAAAACTAAACAATCAGACACAAAACATTCATCTGAGCTTTAATAATCGACCCTTTAATTGATGTAATGTTTACAAAAACAAAAAAGGTGAATGCAGCATTGCAGGCCTACAATAAACTACTATTATAGTACTATTACTATTATTCAGCTACATAATGATGTCAGCAGTTTGACAGATAAACATATACTATGTATGAAACTCACTAAAGGTCAAGATGGCAAGTAGTAACCGAATGAGACCTCAATATTAGTTTCAGTGGTTGTTAGCTGGGAATAACATACCTTGGAATTTTGTGATTGGTCAATCAAATCAAGTAAAACTGCCTAAAGAATGAATCAATAGATAAGTAAGAGTTTAACAAATATATGATAAAATGAATAAACTAAAAAGGAATAAAATGAATGAAGAATCGAATGAAATTTTTTTATGAATAAATAAAAAAATTAAATAAGATAAATAATTAAATAAATAAATAAATAGTCAAGGTCAGAATTTTGTCAAAATAGTCTGATTAACAGAAACTTTGTAAATGAAATAAAACTATTTGATCTAACCCATCTGTAAAAACAGGTGGTAGAGCAAAGTTACAGTAACACACAGAGATGAATCTACCATAAAGCAGAATTTGGGTTTTCTTGATATCGGTCCAAATCTCACAAGTAATAATGGATTGGCACTTGTTTTCCGCTCAGTAACTCAGGGGAATAAATGATGCAGCAGCAAGGAGGACACCTTCAATCTGTGATTCTTCTAAGCGTTGCCATGCAGGAGAGTCAGCATATTCAGCCAGCCAAATCCATCCTGCTCTTATCTGGACTGCACAGTAAAATAAATAAAGAAATGAATTAAAATGGGGAACTGCAGCTTTCTTTCTGAAATAGCCACTGCTGACATTCCAGCTTAACCCGTGGTGCGTTCCCTTTTCAAATAAGTGTAAAAGTAAGTGTATCTACATCGCTAAATAAACGACCTTGTTCAGAGTGTCTGAACCTAATACTGTATACAAATCTTAAAACAGATCACATGGCCAATTAATCAGATGGAAAGAGATTCATGTTTTGTATTATAAATGTATTAATTGAAAAAGCACAAGAAGCACTGTCTTGGCAAGCAAAACAAAATGTCTTGTTGTAAGTAATAATATGCCAATTTAAAGTGAGCTTTTCCTTAAAACAAGCTAAATAATATTTTTTTTTTCTTACCCAATTGGCAGATTAATTTGCTTGTTTTAAACTTACTTTATTTTGGCAAATTATTTCTTACAACAAGACAATATGTTTTGCTTGTCTAAAAAAGCAAATTGATTAAATAATTTTAGATATTTGGACTAGAAACAAGACAAGAAATCATTTTTTTTGCTGTGCAGATTTAAATTTATACACTCTCAAAAATTAAGGTACGCGAGGTGCCACTGGAGTGGTACATTTGTGCCTGAACGGCCCATATTGGTACCTTAAAAGTATATAATAGTATCTAAAAATGTAAAAAAAAACACTTTTGTACTTTTTAGGTACTAATCCTTGAGGTATTAATATGGACTTTTTAGGTACAAAATTGTACCTTTCGAAAAGGTACCACCCCAGTGACAGATCATGTAACTTTATTTCTGAGAGTGTAACATAACTATTTGACCAAATATATATATTTTTTACTTATATTTTTAACAAATAAATATACAGCATTAAAAATAAATTCCATATAAGAATCTACGCAATTAAGGTGACAATCTGTTAAAGGTCATTGTGGTGAAATGTTTTCTTTTCCAGGCACATAATAGAAACAGCCATTTAGGACAGTTTGTGGTTTGGTCTTAATGGCTTAGGAGTAAGTTTTACTACTAAAGTTTCTAAAGTTCTAAAGTTTCACCAATTTAGTTTTAGAGCAATTTTTATCTCTGAGTTGGTTAGTGAAATACTCTGAGTAAAAATTTGTTAGACTTTTGTCTATTAGATAACAAGTGGACCACGCCAAATGCAGGTGTAAACAGTTTTAAAACGGTTTCAATCACTTGCTGAGGTACAATAGTTTTAATGTATTTGAACATTTACAAAACCAGCAAGTCTCCACGTACTGATCTCATTCTTAAACATTACTGGATGCATTTTTAAAGTAATAAGGAAAGAGTATAAAAGAGATTGAATAAAACAACTGGTAAATGGTAATGACAATTATGATCCATTCGACCAATATATGACTTCTTAAATCCGCTTGTTAAGTGTGACGTCACGGGAAGCGGCTTCTGCGGCCAATTGCTATATTAAACAGTATGGGTGGATTCCTCAATTGGTAATAATAAACGTTTACAAAGCGTTATAATACTTTCGAAAATCACAAACGCAATGTATATATTTATGCCTAACATCCGATGGCCAGAAAGTGATGTTTTCATATATCGTAAAAATTTTGGTATTTGTGATGCAGCGAGTCCAGATATGATTTTATAGAAAATTCACTTTAATGTGTGATATGATTAAAAAGCGACCATAAACGAATATTTTCTCAATTTAAATGACTAGTGGCTTGGACCTGGAAACAGTATTCTATTCGTCAAGACTTAAGAAGTGGATAGGGCCGTAAGTAAGGCTGCGTGTCCACCGGAGCATTTTTTTACGTGAGCTGAGCATTTGTTTTCTGTTGTTGTCAATACTAGCGCAGCTTTTTGTAAACCTAAAGTGTAGTAAGGTGTTGATCAGGCATTTTACACGTTGTATTTTTAGGCGTTGTAAGCTAAAACCCATCAGTGTCACGTTTGAGCTAGCTGTCCAATCACAGTGGAGAATGGCTGGGGCTATACTGTACTCAACTGTCACCACTAGTACTGCAAAAAAACTCACAGCTGAGTTTTTTTGGAATATTTTTGCACTGCAGAAAAGCTATGGTGAACACCCAGCCTAAATGCCTTTAGACTATCTCCTTGCAATAATGTCATACTCTCTCATTGCTTCAATCTTTTAAGCACAGAGTTGTCTTTAGAAGACTTTTCCTATTCCTTAGAGAATCAAGTAGAACATGCTTTTTTATGCCAGAGGAACAGACAATAATAATTAGGCCTCTTAAGTAAGCCTTTAGTGATTCCCAAAATTACCCCAGGGATGCAGAATCTTCATTGACACATAGAAAAGTTTCAATATTTGTGTTTAAGAGTGTCATTGCTGTGATCACTATATATTCAACATTTCAGTTGAGTGGGGATGTTTTTGTAAGATCTTTTCCTGCACTGTGTGTTAAATAAAACATCTATCAGCAGAAAACCTGGGGGAAGAGGGGTAAACTCAAGTAAATATTCTACACTTCTACAAATTCCTCCTTATCAGGTCTAATTCAGTACATCACAAATTCCAGAGATCTTGGAGTATTTTATAAAGCAACGATGCATAAAATTTGTCAGAAGCAACTGTAAATTATTCACAAAGCTATGCTCTCAATGAAAATGTTATTCTTTTCAGAAGAACACCGAAGAAAATGTTTACCTGAAACCGTGAACCTTGATAACTCATAAAAGATTGATGGCCACCAGAGTCAAAAAATTTATTTCGCCTCACAGCAAGAAGGTCGCTGGGTCGCTGGTTCGATACTCGGCTCAGTTGGCATTTTTGTGTGCAGTTTGCATGTTCTCCCTGCGTTCGCGTCCAGTTTCCCCCACAGTCCAAAGACATGCGGTACAGGTGAATTTGGTAGGCAAAATTGTCTGTAGTGTATGAGTGTGTCTGTGAATGTGTATGTGAATGTTTCCCAGAGATGGGTTGCGGCTGGAAGGGCATTCGCTGCGTAAAAACTTGCTGGATAAGTTGGCGGTTCATTCCGCTGTGGCGACCCCGGATTAATAAATTTACTAAGCCGACAAGAAAATGAATGAATGAATGAATGTTTTTTTTTTATCTCAAGATACTGACACTCAGTGATCTTTTATAAGTAACCAAGGATCATGGTTTCTGCAAAAACAAATCCTTCTACTGAATAAAAATGGCACCTATATCTTGAATGGCCTGAAAGTAAATTACCAACAATGTATTATTGTTACTATTATTGTTATTATTCACTCATTCATTTTCTTTTCGGCTTAGTTCCTTTATTAATCTGGGGTCTCCACAGCAGAATGAACAACCGTTATTATTATTATTATTATTATCATTATTATTATTATTATTATTATTATTATTATTATTATTATTATTATCATTATTATTATTATCATTATCATTATTTTTATTATTATTATTATCATCATCATCATCCTCATTATCATTATTATTATTATTATTATTATTATTATTATTATTATTATTATTATTATTATTATTATCATCAGCAGTAGTAGTAGTAGTAGTAGTAGTAGTTATGGTTTTATTATTTATGAGTTACATCTTCCTATTCCAATTTTACCCGTCTTAAATTTTTAAAATATCTACTTCTTTCTTCATATTTGACAAGTTATACTTTATATTTGATACTATTTCTGCACATTTATGATATCTTTAAGACAGGTGTGTCCAATATCCAAGTATCGACTTTCAAGCATCTTTCCTGGGAGGTTATATTTTAACTTGCTTGAAGTTTATACCATGTTGACCATTGTATGTGGTATTAATGAGATAACACCATGTTTTAGCTACATGAACATTTTCTAAGTTGACCAATTAAATACAAAATAAAATGAAATAAAATAAAATAAAACGTAAAAAAATTTATTAAATAAATAAATAAATAAAATAAAATGTAAAATAAACAATAAGTAAATAAAAATAAAAGGAAAAAATTAAAATAAGAGTAAAATATAAATATAAATAAATAAATAAAAATGTATACATAAAAAAAGAAATAATAAAATAAAAATAAAAATTTGGTTATACTGCCCAATACTTAAAAATGGTTACATGCAAAACTACCTATTGACTAAATGTCCAACAAAGAGTGAAATCAAAAATGCCTTTGGGCACCAGGATTTAATCCACTGAGCCCGCACTTCAAGAACACTATTGCACAGCACTGAGGGAAAGAGTTGCATTCAGACTGACCTTTCAGCTCACAGCCTACAAATGTCACCCAGCCTTTGATATTCCACCGCATAGTCATGTGATTCTGCCCAAACCCTCACATGCTTGCATGGGGTCCACATCTAAATGTTAGCATATGCTTGACTGTGCTAAGAGCAAAATAAGTCAGTCAAAATATGTCCATCAGTTTTACGACTGCATCCAAGCTGAATAAAGAGCAAGTATTATACCTGCTTTGAGATTTAGAGTTGCTCATAAATGAAGCATGGTGGGCTCTTTCTAAGAAAGATAAGCAAAATTCTCAGATGATTGATTGAAAATGATTGTTTCAAGCTCCTTGGAAAAGATGCCCCCTGCAAAGATTGCATTTAATCCCGATGTGACCTAGATAGTGAATAAAAGATGCAGGAATATGACATGTGTGCTCTGACCAATTTAATAGAGATATTCTTCCAGCAGCATCATAATCTAAACAAAAAAGCCGCAATATGTAACTTTTGCATTATAACCAGGATTAAACAATAGACCAGCCACAACATTAAACAGTCCTTTGTTAAAAAGGGATATTCACACACTTCTGTCATCGTTTACTCACTCTTTACTTGTTTCAAACCTGTTTTAGTTTCTTTCCTCCCCGTTGAATACAAAAGAAGACATTTTCATTAAATCAGGGACTAAGCCGAATGATAGTGAGAGAGTGAGTGAAAGCCATTGACGTCCATAGAACCTTTTCCCCCATCACACTATGGATTTCATTGTAATCAGTTTTAGGTGTTCTTTAAAATATCTTATAAATAACTTATAAAGCTTTACAAAAATAAAATAAAAGGGGGGCGTTATGGACTTAAAATGATCTAATATTTTCCGGTATTTATCGCAATAATGATATTACAGACACAAATTCATAAGTTTCCACTGAGAGACAAAAAAAATAACATGCATCTTTAGAGACAAGTACTATTTTTCCTAAATTTTAAACTATTAATAGGATGTTTTGAGCAGATGTTTCTGTATCATTAAAACTGGAAGCTAGAGGGCACCTCATGCATAAACACCACATGCTATAGCTGCACAATAAAAATGAAGGTGCCCCTAAGGCTTGCAGTCTGCAGACAGACCCTACTCGCCACGGGACATGGCGATCACTTGACGCAAAAGTATATCAGTATATCAGCCTAAACAAATTTCGTATACCTTAATGCTTTTAAAATCCTTGTACAGTCACAGGCTTCACAAACACATGTAAATGATGAATTATAACCCAGACTCAACATTGCATAGCCTACGATGTGACTATTGTAAATGATCACATTGCGATATCGATATCATAAACAGACACGATTCATTGTGTAGCCTTACCACATACAGTACTGTATGCATCAAAGAAGTTAAAGACATCCAGCTTATATATAGATTATTGGTGTACTTTAAAGAGCCCATATTATACATGAAATAGGGTCATATCTTGGTTGTAAGGGTCTCCAACAACAGTTTAATATGCATGCAAGGTCAAAAAACACTTTCGTGGTCTTATAATCTGCATTTATTTTTACCTAATTATTCCAGCGAGTCCTGTATGAATCGTCCAGTGATTCATTTGTTCCCAAACCCCTCCTTAGCGCGAAGCTAATCTGCGCTGATTGGACCAATGACAGTCTGTTGCGATTGGTCGACTGCCTTCAGTCAGAGAGTGAAATGCCAAACAGCTAATCAGCAATATAAAAAAGTAATCACAGTTCATACACGCTCGATAGTGTAGGTGTGGATTTTAGCTGACAGTGGGTCAATGTAAATACAGACGACTAACTATTTTATTGAGCAAAAACTCCAAAAACTGTCAAGATCTCCTAGCTTGTCTCACTCTGCTCTTTTCACAGACACACACACAAACACACATATTGCCCTCGTCCTTGCGCGCACGCACACACACACAAACACACACACACACCTCCTGACGACAACGCGTGCGCACACACACACAAACACACACACATACCTCCGGACGACAGCGCACGCACACACACACACACGCACGCACGCACACACTACCCTCGTCCACGGAGCTCCGTAAACAAAGCAGCACGTGTCGCGTTTTTACCGTGACTTTGCACGCGATAAGAGAATATAGCCAGTTAACCTGATACAGTACACGCGGTTACAAGTAACAAATCACAACTAAATACATTTGCAAGCTAGAGTCAACGAGGCAACAACTTTAATCGCATGTACTTACACTTCAGAAATGGAGGAAGAAATCCATCCTGACGTCCATCAGTAAGTTACTCTTTACTGATCCTTCCTTTAACAAACGTCGATGAAGTATTCTTTGTAGCATGTAGTTTGCAGAAGTTTCCAGTAGTTTCCAACTGCTTGGTTATAATGCTGAGGTTTCATCTTTGGGTAGAGACTCGATAATATCCATCTGCAGTGTGACTTCAATCCACCGGCATGTTTGTGTGCGTGTGTTTGTGGGTGTGTGTGTGTGTCTGGGTTTCTGCGTCAGAGGGCGGGGCCTCAGGTTTCAAATCTCCCGGGTTTGCGCGTGCACGTGAATAACTTGGTTTCGTTCGTACGTCATGGCGAAACACCTAATGACTCGGTATCAAGGCGACTCATTTGAAGCACTATGAGTCGACTCTTTTATAGATGAATCAATCGTTTTAAACACTGTACTCTTACAGACTTAAGCCTTAGCTGGATACTTCACTTCACCTAGAGCTGTGTTACACACTACAGTACATGGAGGGGAATTTTCAAAAAAACATAATATGGGCTCTTTAAGCCATCCTGGGTTTTTTTCCAAAACCTCTGTATATTTATAATGTGATGCTATTTGACATAGCCTACACTACCAAATATTACATTCTTATTCTACGGTATAAAACCAAATCAGGTTGCAAAAAGAAGTTATTTTCAAAAACTGGACTGATTTTATGAAGTGCATTTGGAGTAAACATATGTCAGTCAACATCTATGTTTGTCTCATACATGTAAAGCTGTAACACAAATATGCTACTGTTGTACATTTATTCATCACACATCACACAGACTGATTTTTGTGAAATTGTACAGTGCTAACCAAACAGATCCAGATTATAGAGGCAGATTTCAGATTATAGTGCGAAAACAAGTTCTTATGTGGGGTGAATTTTTTCTGGATTATCGCAGACTGTAAGACATCACCTGAAGGTTAATAAATGCAGACTGAATTTCATTTTTGGTGTGAACTATCCCATTTAACATTTTCAAAAGTAGAATCACAGTTACACATAACGCATTGCACACGGGGTCTGTTTTAATGGCAATAGTTACCCAGCGTCTCTCTGTAGGCCTGAATGTGCTGTGATTAGAGGCGTGAGGGATTTCTGCTTGATCTGCCTCTCATTCCTCTAGTCTATGAGCCTCCATTCCAGCCGTCATGAGCTGCACAATAACAGTGGGAACCAGGCACAACTCTGATTAGTTTTGGGAAATCCTAAAGGGTTCATGCGAACATTTCTGGCTGTGAATAAATTGTGTTCAGAAGCAACACTGATCCAGCTGGCAGATGTTTCTGTAAAAGCCCATCTTTGATCATGCAAAGCTGAAGAGTATGCAGTGGAGGTTGAAATTTTACACTGAAACTTTCTCTGAGATGTATGATATTCTATTAAGTGTACATAATATACGAGTATAACACAATTACATTTTTTTAGCCAGCGTTATAATGTAGACATCAACAACAATACAGTTTTCATTTATTATTGATTTAAAGAAAAAGTGTGTTTTTTAAACATCAAACCAAGAAAAGTGTAATAGTAACCTTTTTCATTTCTACACAAATATATGTTACAGCATCAAGTGACAAAAGAACCTTTTTTCACCCATATTTAAAAAAAAATTGTTTCACAAAAGTTATCTGAAACATTAAATGCGACACTGTTTTTGCATTTAAAATGCTGACATGTATATATATAAATGCACTTTTCGTAAATTCAATTTTACAGTTATTGGTTTTGAAAAAGGCATAATAAAATTTTATATCTATATTGTTTATATCTATATCGCTACTTTCAAGAAACGACTAAAAAACTCAACTATTTAGTCTCCACTTCACTTCCTAATCTGCAATTGCCTCTCTGAATATCACACTAACTGTACCCAAAAAAATAAAAAAAATAAAAAATTACTAATACTACTAATACTTCCCTTCTTAGACTTTACAGACCTGAAACTTGTCTATAGCACTTATTCATTGTTGCTCTTAGTTGTGTAAATTGCTTCCTTGTCCTCATTTGTAAGTCACTTTGGATAAAAGCGTCTGCTAAATGACTAAATGTAAATGTAAATATTGTGCAGATTTTAATAAATGATTAATGTACAGGCATGGGACAATAACCGTTTTCAAGGTATACCATGGTTTGGAAAAGTCAAGGTTTTAAAACCGCCAAATTTTTCTGCTACACCTTTCCTAAGGTATACATTTTTTAAATTAATTTTCTTTTCGACTTAGTCATTTAATTAATTTTGTGTCGCAACAGTGGAATGAACTGCCAACTTATCCAGCACATGTTTTACACAGCAAATGCCCTTCCAGCTGCAACCCATCACTAGGAAACTCCATACACCCAACAGTCAATTTTAGCATACCCAATTCACCTATACCACGTCTTTGGACTTGTGGGGAAAACTGGAATAACCGGATTCTTATTTAAAAAGAACATATTTTAGAGCAATACCAACACCGTGATATCATGATATATTAATTGAACTACAATTAATGTGCTGAATTGAACTACAATTAATGTAATGAACTACAATCATACCTGTACTCTCACACCTGTTAGTTCACCTTTGATTGCAAACACACACAGCTAAAGCTGTCCAGGACTACAGCACACACACATTGTTGCTGTGTCTTGTTACACTGTTTTGTGAACTTTACGATGTGTTTCTCTTGCCTTGCCGTGATTGACCTTTGCTTTGTTTCATTGTTTACATAGTTGGCCATTTGTACCGACCATTTACCCATTTACCGACCACGCTTTGGATTACTCTGCATACACCTGTTTGTTCCAGATTGACCCTTGCTTGCTAGACGACTCTCTTAATAAAACTGCATCTGGATCCTCAACTCTGTTGTCTAGTGTCCTTGCATTACATTTGACCCTAACTTGATTTCGCCAAGTAGGACATGTTCCTGGATTGACATCTATGTTGATCCTATAACAACATTAATCCAGGATCGCATCGTATTTTGCAAAATCATGACATGCTTGTCCCTAACTTGACTTCACCAAGTACGACATATTCCTGGATTGACATCTATGATGATCCTGGAACAGCATTCTAATCAGCCAATCAGAAGTAAGGGATACGTTTAAGGTTTATTGCGTATTGGTTACGTTTATTGCTTATGCTAAGTTTAGGCTTAACAGTTAGGTATATGCACTTCTACAGTACATGATTGTTATCCAACTATTATTCTCTTCTTATTTTGAGAATAATTTACAGGTATGGTTAGGTTTAGGGGTAGGGAACAGGCATGGATTACATTTTCCAACAAAAAAAATTTAAAAAAGGATGATAAAACTTCAAAATCATGACGTGCGTACATTTGTAGTCAGGGCTAGTTTAGTGTTTTTGAATTGAATGACTCAATAAAAAAAAAAGCTAAATAGATTTAAAAAAAAAAAAGCATTCATTACTCTAGCTTTCAGTGCCACATGATCTTTCTGAAATAAATGTATTAAATAGTTTTGTAACATTATGTTTTGACTTTTAATCAATTTTATGAGTCTATGCTGAATAAAATCAATACAAATATTTCTGGTTTTTGAATGACGCAATTTGTAATGAAATTCGTTAATGAAAATTACTTTGTCAAATTTTTATGAAATAATAAAAATGCAAAATTAACACATGACTCCCCTATACAGTATACTATGCAAAAAAATAGGGAAAAAAACTATTTTACAGTTTGAGTGAATAGAGTTTATTATATTTGGCCAATGCATTTGGCCTTGCCGTTCTACAAAATGTTTCTAAAATATTCTTTATTTTAAACACCACTCCCTTACCAAAGCTGAAGACCAAATCAAATGAAAGTTCAGTTCAAGTATGTCTAGGTAAGAGTCTTTCAGAGAGAGATCAGTCTGCTCATAATATCTGCGCTTTACTACCTCCCAAAATCCACAGAAATGTCTGATGCCAGACATTCAGAACTTCATATCTCGCTCTCCAGAAGCGACCAGATTTAAGGAATAATACAGCGCCCTAGAGACCCAATCGAGGTCTATCTTGTTTGACCGCAACAACCCAGAATTGCATGTACACAGTGTTTCAACACAGCATCCTCTCCCCTCACGTTGCCTTCATGTTTCCAACTCTACTGTCACAGCATCATGCTCTTCCCCAAACCCTCCACGCTTCTGCCTGCAGTGGCCCAGTTAGTGCTAGATTATTCCGCTTGCATCATCGCATTTCCCTGCATCTTCCAGTGTTTTTTGTGCTGCTGCAGCCACTCTTGATCTGTGAGTGCACATTTAAGTCTGAATCTGCCCGAGACCCTCTGTGTCTTCCTAATCTTCAAACAATCATCATCAACAATCAGAAGGCAACTGTCCAGATAGTCAATTTGGTTACTAACTTTCCTGTGATGCGTTCTATCATAGAATTGTATGATTTTATACTTGTATTTGTATGATTTTTTTCAGGCCAGGTCAGGCCCTGTCTCATTTTCAATAATAAAAAAGGGAAAATGTATGTTTCTGGTAGAATGTAAAATGTAATGTAATGTGTATTTATATAGCGCATTTATTGTGTATGGCCATACACCCAAAGTGCTTCACAATCATGAGTGTGCAGCTTCCACTTGGATGATGCAATGGCAGCCACAAGACAATAGCGCCAGTGCCCTCAACACACACCAGCTATTGGTGGAGTGAGTAGACTGTGATAGAGGCAATTCGGTGTAAGGGAATGATTGGGAGGCCATGATGGGTAAGGGCCGATGGAGAGAATTTGGCCAGGACACAGGGGTTACACCCCTACTCTTTACAAGAAGCGCCATGGGATTTTTAATGACCACAGAGAGTCAGAACCTCGGATTAAAGTCTCATCTGAAAGATGGCACTCACTGACAGTATAGTGTCCCCTTCACTTTACTGGGGCACTAGGACTCACACAGACTACAGGTTGAGCACCCACTGCTGGCCTCACCAAACTATATTAGTTCAAACATGTGTCCTCTGATGAAGCATTGGAAGAACTAGTTGATCAACCTTATCCATTCATCACATAACATCTAAGACATGGACATGACATGTCCACAAGTACATTTTAGTTAGTTTCTGGTATAGTGTCCCCTTAACTTTTACTGGGACATAAGGACTGCAAGCAACCTAGTTTTCCCATGTGGTCTCCCATATAGGTACTGACCAGTTTCAGCCCTGCTTAACTTCAGTAAATAACTGGTCTTGGGCTGCAGGGTGATATGGCTGTGGCAATGTCCCATAGGCTAGGTATGCGTGAGGTGTGTTTCATGTGCAGTTTGGAGGTGTTTTGTAGATGCCACTCGTTTGGATGCAGATATGTTTGGTGAGATCCTTTGTGGGATGATTCCGAGCAAACGCCTTTGAACGGAGGTCTTTCAGCCACTTTGACCGTCCAACCTGATTCTTTATTTATGATATATTATTTCTGTTTTGTAAAGTCAAAATAAATGCCTTTTGCTGTCTGCTATGCGTGCGTCTGATCCTCCATTTTGTTGTAGCTTAAGCGAGGGCAGTAACATTTATGGACACCATTTTTAACTTAATGTCTTGGAAATATGATTGTGTTTAAAGTGTCAGTCTATCCTTGGTGATGAACTGAAAAGAAAATGCGAATGTGATTGAGGAGAGCTGTGACTGTCATGCACATCTTGTCAGTTCAGTGGTAAAGTAGTAAATCTTATCTGAAGGCCAGAGGGCGCTCTTGTGTGGAAACTATAAACACTCATGAAGAAGAAAGCCAGGAAATACATGTAGCATAAATTTTAACTAATTTCATTGATTCAGCGTGACTAATAATCACATGACGATGGATTCAGCTCATAGATTCATTTCAAATACTTGAAGTGATTTTGAAAGAAAAACATGTCATTATAGAAATGTCATGTCATGTGCAGCATTTACTACACAGCCATTTTTATGAAGAAGCTACACAAACAGCTTGCATTATCACGAATTTTGCATAGCTTATCATCAGTGCTGCTCCATCTGAAAGCATGTGCAGGAAAAACGGCTTTACTGACAATTATTTGCCCAGCCCAGCTATCTATCAATCTATCAAACTATAGATCCTAACAATCTGACACAAAATCTATAACAAAAATAATTTTCATGACAAATTAAAAGATTATATTTGGGGATTCCAGTGCAGTCACAAGATAATAATACTATATATTTTTTAATCATCTATTTTTTCATTCAGAAAACCTTGCCCAGGCAGCAATGTGGAGCAGTGGGTAGCACAATCGCCTCACAGCAAGAAGATTGCTGGTTCAAGCCCTGGCCGAATCAGTTGGCATTTTCATGTGAACTTTGCATGTTCTCCCCATGTTCATGTGGGTTTCCTCCGGGTGCTCCGATTTCCCCCACAAGTCCAAAAATATGTGGTATAGGTGAATTGGATAGGTTAAATTGTCCAAAGTGTGTGAGTGTCTATGGATGTTTCCAAAAATGTATTGTCAGCTGAAAGTGTTCGCTGCGTAAAACATATGCTGGATAAGTTGGCGGTACATTCCGCTGTGGTGACCCCAGATTAATAAAGGGACTAAGCAAAGAAAATTAATGACTGAATGAAAAATTGGTCGATATTTGATATTTAAAAACTTGCATGAATATTAAAAAGCAAATAACTATATATTTTTTTTTCATTCATGTCTAAATTAAATGCTCCTATTAATAACAATATGGGTCAAACTTACCAACAAAGCACAGAAGTGTACTACTTTTAACATAACCACAAAAACTCCATGAATTCACTCTAGATAATGAACACATACAAAGTCTTCCAAACAACTTATTTTTTACTTTAAATCAACAGAGAAGAGCAGTATATAAATGCTATGACAAGTCTAGGTTTCTAAGTCGACTTGGACCCAGTGTTTGTTTTCTGTAAGAACAAAGACCTAATCATAGTTTTTTATAGAAAATGTGACCTAGCTGATTTATTGTGAAGCAATGCTCAGTGTTAAAAAAAAATAAAATATAAAACATTCTTAAATTTCAATAACTGCACTCATGCACTTACAGTGTAAGTCAAGGACTCAGAGAATCGGGCAGTCGGGACGTGTGGTCAATTACTCTGTTGACATTTAAAATGAAGAAAGGAGTCTTTATCATTTCCATTATTCTCCACCCTCAGGAGGGGGCGTTTGGTGCTCTCAATGCCCTTCAAACAAAAGCTGGCTCTTCTCCATGCCTCAGAACACACTGAATCTGTGTAACACATTCACTGTGCTTTATAACAGATCCTGCATCTCCCTCATCGCTCAAATGACACATTGAGATCTATAACGATAGGGAGACACAGCTGGCATCCAAAGATTAAGCCAACAGATACATCACCATGGCAACATCTGCATTTATTTGTAATGATTGATTATAGGAGAGCTATAGATAAACCGCTATAAACAATCTGAAAAATCAAAAAATATTTTTTACTGTAAAATGATAAAAAGTACAAAAATATTGTAATAACACGAAGAACTAGCTAAAATGTAAGTATTTTCAGATTATAAACTGGTATTCCAATAATTCCACATGTGACACTTAACAATTTTTTCTCTCTCCATTTTTATAGTTGTTGTCAGCATTTATCAGTTTGTGTGGTGCAAAACTGATACACACAAAGTGTTTGAACAAATTAGATATATTTATTAAAATAATATTTTCGTCATCGAACATCTTAAGAAATAGAAAGATAATACATTAAAATTCAAGCTAAATTTTCGAAAACAAAATTACAAACTACATTTCAGCAAAAGTTCATACATTTTTTGTTTTTCTTGAATTTTGCTCTTTTTGAAATATTTGTTTAATATTTTTCCCTAACATATACATTTGGGAGTACTAGTTTTGGACTGTTATCCTGATAGATTTTGTCAGATTAGCTCCAGATTTGTCTTCAGTACTGATTAATCTAATGTACAGTATATGCACAAATATTTTATATTTAATCTAGTAGCAAGCAACAGCCATTTACAGAGTACAGCTGTGTCAGCCATGTTAGTTTGCTGAGTGTTCTGTATTTTTAAAATTATTATTATTTTTTTCTTTGTATAATCAACTACACTCTCCCCAATTTGTGTTTGAATTGTTTACAGAAAGGTAAGGTCATTTTATTTGTGTTTACTGTTTGCTCTAGAGAGAAATGAGTGTTTCTGAATATTTAAAAACAAATTTGAATAAATGTTTAAGTAACTTATTAACTTTTCAGATATTTTTTAAACTAACACTCACTGCATTTTAGATGTCAGAAGCTACGATACAGATTATTGAGCTGAAGCTTGACTACAAAATTAAATCACAAATCAAATTTGCTTGTCAAAAAATTGCAATTATATATATAAAATATATAAAATAATATCTAAAATTATTTTAATAAAATAAATTTAGATTTATAAGAAGTATTATTTGGTGTTAAAAACTTAATTCAGAGGATTTTACTTTGAAAATGACCAAATTAATTTAAAGTAATTCTTGCCATCACATTCGTGAAATGTACAAGATTCTTCTTTTTATTTTTCTTTTTTTTTTATTTCAACCTAATTTGCATTATGACATTTTTTAGCAACTGGATCCAATCATGTACATATTTTAATAAACTCAAAAAAACAAACAAGTGCAGAAAATAACAATATAATCAAATAATGTGTAAAACGGATTAGTTGACATGTCAATTGCGCTATGCAGACATGTCAAAAGTGATGTGCATATTCGAATATTAAAGATGACATTGTTACACACCTCATATTACGGGGTCTTTAACGCTGGCATTAATCATTAAGCCTGAAGATAATGAATGAAGGCAAGGCCCGTTTTCTTTTATGTGGAAGAACATATCCATAATGATATGCTGTCTTTGGCAATTTCATGAAGAGATCTTACAAAGAGGACGGAGATTAAAGCAACGACCATTCATTATCATGCAAGTCTCATTAACTCCATACAGTAAGGCTGCTGAAGCAGAAATATACTCACTTGAATCCATACAACAAACATTTGGAGGGCATACGAGCAGTTTAAAATAATAAACTGTAATGACACCAATACAGACAATCAATAAAAAAAGTATTTTTTCGCAATACACAAGTTATGTCACAATACACAACATATGCTGCAATGCATTGCAATATATATATATATATATATATATATATATATATATATATATATATATATATATATATATATATATATATATATATATATATATATATATATATATATTTATTTATTTATTTATTTTTAATACAGAATATCTCATTTCAGAAAAAAAATTATAAAGAATCATACAATTTACGGTTTAGATTATTTTTTAGATTTGTTTTTACATGAAAAGAACAACTTTTTAATAAATACATTTATTTTAACCATTACCAGCTCACACTAAAATGTAGTTTTACCAAAGACTGTAGAATACACAAGACATGTCACTCGTAGTTTTGAATGGGGAAAAGTGTAATGGTCAATATGGCGAATATACCAGTACAGTAGCCAATTATTGTTTGATATAGACTGATGTTTCGCTGGGGGTAAAGTTCGGATCAGACGTGTGCTTTTGCAACAGTTTGGTGGTCAACAAACGCACTGAAATCTCAGTGAATACTTGGTTCACAGACATAAAAAATATATTTAAATAAAGCTTGAAATCTGTAGTTTTAAATGAATAAACTACTTTTGAAAACAAAAGTTTTCTTGGTTTTGTAATCTGTATGAAACAAACACAAGGTACAGTCTGTCCTGTTGAACACACATCACATGACAGCAACTACTGAAATGCCCACAAACTTGTAAACAAACAGTTGCTGTAATTTTTGGGGGTAGATTCGCCAACAAGATCAAGGATTACTTCAGAAGAGCAGCGCAATCTGACGATCATTATCCAGAGGATGATAATGTGCAGAACAGCCATCAATGAGGTTGGTGCGATTAGTGAACATGTGCATTAGCTCAGGCAACCTGAAAATATGTTGATTTTGTTTGATTTGAGCATTTAGAAATGAAACTAATTATACGGTTGTTGTCTAATTTAATTGATGGTTCCAAATATGTTAGGTAATCGTGAGCTTGGCAAACAGTTAAATTGGTAAACATCAGTGAATTTGATGTTTCCCCATTCAGACAGAATGCCCGAGTATACTGCCCGCGAGTAGTTTAAAGATGGCCACCGAGTGAAATGACTTTCCTTAAAGCTACTTTGGTAATATTCATATAAAACATTTTTTTTATAAAAATAATAATAAAACAAGAAATCAGTAGAGTGAAAGTAAGGTATTCTAAACATTGCAATGTTTTTTTATATTTATTTATTTATTTTTAAGAGCGGTCAGAAATCATTTCAAGCATTTTTTTGTTATATTATATTTTATCTTAAACAAATGTGGTACTGGACAACAAAAGTGGAATTTGTGGCTTTCTGTTCATGTGTGGTTTGATAGAATAGGCCAGTGTTTGCCCTAGATACAACAATTTCAATATCTGGAATCAGTGAGTTTAAATACAGAAAGAACTGTCTGTATTTCTTAGCAATGACTTTGTTTATCACTTCTCAGAAATAATGTTTTGACTTATTTACAGTAGAAAATGTATTAAATATATGAATGGAACGTTACATTTAATGAATATTCTAATGCTTTTAGGCATTAAAGAAAAAAATATATAATACAAATACAATTAAAAAATTTAATGAACTGGTTTTGAGGTCCAGGGTAGGATTGGGCGATGTCGACCAATTTGGCATTGTACGATGTCTAATGTAACATTGTGATATCCAATGGCATTGCCATCTTGGGTTGCAATTCACTGCTCTCTGGGCTGACTGCTAAGGAGGTGAAACACCAGTTTGGACGTGGATCGTTTTCGTTCTAAAATGCCATTTTAAAACTAAGACACATTAGTGTAAACAGGGCCTAGGCGTGTACTTTTTGCAAGCTAGTTGATGCTGTGACGGGGTGGAGGATCGCGACATCGTCTATCGAGCCAACTCTAGTCCAAGGTTACAATTAGAGAATAAAAGGTGTTTATGCTGAAATCAAATATATAAGATTATTTGTTCTGAAAAATTGTTCTTCTGAAAATCAATGGTTTACCAAGAACCTTTTTTTGAGAAAGTACCCTCAATGGCAAAAAGGTGACTCACAGTTGATGTAATTGTCCTGTCAAAGTAAAAGCCCCTCAATAGGCCACAATAAGCCACATTTCCTGCTGTGGCCATATGGTCAAATGACCCATCTCCACCTCTCCTCAGCTGGAACAGTCTCTTCCTGGTCAAGAAACAAGTGCAGCTGGCAAAGATTCACTTCCCATCTATTTCACTTCTCATCACAGCCCTTTATGGCTAGCCTCACTCAGATTCAGTACAGGATGCTAGCTCACAAACCTTTCCAGTGACAACTACAGAAACAATGCTTTCACCTGCAGATTAATTCAGATTTAAAGGTAACATTCCTATACATTTACAGCAAAGATGAGCATAAAAACTACAAAGAATGTAACAGCTTACGTAATACACATTAGTACGTGAATAACGTACTGTACCACTCAGTGGAAACAGGTCATAATTTAACCAAGGCCTAGTTCTGGCTTATGCTAGGCCCTTCTTGTGAAACTGGCCCTTTTATGTTTGAGTTTTGTTTGTTTGAGCTGTATTTGTTTGTAAAGGTCTGCGATTTTCTGTTTATTTTATATTAAGGCCTGTGAATGTTCACCAGTTTCTCCCTCCTCCTTCCCTTTGTGTTTAAAGTTTGAACCCCATTACATCAATCATCTTGGATTTAAAGGAAAGATTAATCAAATACTCTTGCTTCAGCAGTTATGGAGTGCAAAGAGCTGCTGATGTTTAGACAGTTTCAGAGCTCCAGAGAAAATAACAGCTCAATTGACCCATCTATGGCTAATTAAAGCAAACATGCGCATGTGCTGAGTGTAATGGGGACTTGTGACTCATTAAAGCAGTCAACCTTTCTGAAGTGATTACGAAAAGAACTGCTGAGGTACGATCAAGTTTTTTTTCCCCACAGCCTTTTTAAACACACGTAAACCAGGGTGTAGGTGTGCTAGAAAATGTTCATTGGACATTATTACACACTTAAAATAGTCCAGCTCCCTCAGTCTGAACCAAAACAGCTGTCGTCCAGATTTAAAAACACTTTCTGCAAATGAACCGAAATTGCCACAGTTCCCCTTCGGTTGGGGAACTTCAGTGCCATGAATGGGAGGATTCGGATCAGAAGCCGCTTATCTGGAGAGTATTGAACGGGCCAATGAATGAAATTAATTGGCAGCGTAAGCTTGCGCAGGTGTGCGACATCTGCAATCATCTCAGCATATAAGCACACCTGAAGCCAGCAGACGCCATCCTTTTCGCTTCAGATCCTTTCTGAGTGAGTCGATGAGGGTTCCTCTTGCTGATCAGCACTTCAGAGCGAACGAGTGTGTCTCCCGGTCCAGAGTGGGTCTTCGCGGTGGCAGACGGTCGAGCTGGGTTACTCCCTTGCCTGCGGTTCTTTGGGTCCGGTCCTCCAGAGCGGTGCGTATAGTTGCAACTTTCCTAAAAGAGCAACACAGTCGTGCAGCACGTCCTTTTCAGGACGGCGCTCCGACTGTGCGTTTCTGGATGCGGGGGTTTCCTGTCTCCGGATGATGGACACGATCACTGCATTGCATGTTTGGGGGTCCAGCATGTTAATGCGGTGCTCGCGGGCGGTTCATGTCGTCATTGCGATGCCATGACCGTTGCACAGCTAAGATCGCGGCTAACTTTCGCAAGAGAGCGAGCCACCCCAGTTGCCTCCTGTTCTAAAAAAGCAGCGGGCGCTCGGGCAGATCTGAGGGTTTCAGCGGGAGCTAATCCGCCGCCCACGGGCTCGCGGACCTCTCGCTCCTCACGGCGCTCCATCCAAGCTTCGGGTGGTGAGAGTGATCCGTCTAACCAGATGGTAGCTCTCACACTCGCTGACACCGGAGATCAGATGTCCTCCGCGGCATCGGAGGGTGGGCTTTCACTGTCCGACGAAGATCCGGACCCGCTCGCCCCCTCCGGGCAGGTGAGCGCTGTCAAATCGGATCCTGAAGCGGACATGTTAGCCGTGCTTTCCCGGGCTGCTTCGGCCGTGGGGTTGGAGATGGTTTATCCCCCAGCTCCGCGGCCGGACCGACTAGATGGGTGCTACGTAGAGGACCAGAAGGCGAAGCCTTCGAAGCCTCTCGTCCCCTTCTTCCCGGAAGTGCACAGTAGGCTCACGCAGTCCTGGAGGGCACCTTTCTCTGCCCGTGCTGCGAGTGCCTCCGCCCTCACTGCCCTTGACGGCGGAGCTGCCAGGGGGTATGAGGCGATCCCGTCAGTGGAGCGCGCTATCGCGGTCAATCTTTGTCCGCGCGGCGCCTCTACGTGGCGGGGTTTGCCCCGCCTCCCGTCCAAAGCCTGTAGGTTGTCTGCCTCCCTCGGAGCCAGAGCTTATAAGGCTGCGGGCCAGGCTGCTTCTGCTTTGCACGCGATGGCCACCTACCAGCGCTACCAAGCGCAGGCGCTGGCCGAGCTGCACGAGGGCGGGTCCAACCCAAGCTTATTACATGAGCTGCGCACCGCGACCGACTATGCTCTTCGGACTACTAAGTCCGCCGCGTGTGCGCTGGGGAGGACGATGTCCACACTTGTGGTTCAGGAACGCCACCTCTGGCTAAACCTGGCCGATATGTGCGACGTTGACAAAGTTCGCTTTCTTGACTCGCCCATATCCCAGGCTGGCCTGTTCGGCGACACCGTCGGTGAATTCACCCAGGAATTCAAGGCGGTGAAAGAGCAGTCGGATGCGATGGGCAATGTCATCTATCGGCGTGGCCGTAAGCCCGCTCCGCCCGCCGAGCCATCCACCTCCGCTGTTCCTCGCCGAGGGCGCCTGCCAACGAGTGCTGCCCCGCCCCCGCCTGCGCCTCCGGCCAAGCGGGCGCGGCGTTCACCTCGAAAGCAGGCAGCCCCTCCTGCCCAGGGCGCCGTTAAGTCCGGTAAATGGACCGCGAAGCGTCCCTGAGACAGGCCATCCGGAGAAGAGGAAACTTGCTCTTTCCCCGCTGGAGGGCGGGGCCCCGATAACAACGGTACTTTTCAGTGCCACCAAAACATCAGTAAAAGAGCACTTTTTCCCTTCCCCGGATGTGACTGCACGAGTTCTGCCAGTCCGGGACGCGCTGCCTTCCGGCTCGCAGACTCTACGTGCTTCGCCAGTGGCTCACGAGCGCTGGGGGGACGGTCTCCCTTCCCTCAGCCCTCCAGCCCCCTCTCCGGAGTCAGGGTGCGGAGCCAGAGCGAATCGCTCTCCTACAGCTTTTCCGCGGGACCCTCGTGCTTCCCGGATCAGCACACCCACTCCGCGCTGCCCCACCGCTGGTACGTCAGCGATTGTAGCGATGACTCCATTAGCGAGGGCTCTGCCTGCCTGGTTAGCGCGGGCCAGCCCCTCGCGGTGGCTCATACGCACAATCAGACTCGGTTACGCGATTCAGTTCGCGAAACGGCCCCCCAAGTTTACGGGCGTGTATTTCTCCAGGGTCAACCCCCTGTCCGCCCCTGTCTTGCGAGAGGAGATTGCTGCCCTCCTGGCGAAGGGTGCAATCGAGCCGGTTCCTCCAGCCGAGATGGAGAGTGGGTTTTACAGCCCATACTTCATCGTACCCAAAAAGAGCGGTGGGTCACGGCCAATCCTAGATCTGCGCGTTTTGAACCGCTGTCTGCACAAGCTGCCGTTCAGAATGCTCACGCAGAGGCGCATTCTCCAATGCGTTCGTCCTCGGGATTGGTTTGCAGCCATAGACCTGAAGGACGCGTATTTCCATGTCTCCATTCTTCCACGCCACCGCCAATTTCTGCGGTTTGCGTTCGAGGGTCGAGCGTGGCAGTACAAGGTCCTCCCCTTCGGGCTCTCTCTGTCTCCGCGGGTCTTCACCAAACTCGCGGAGGGTGCCCTAGCGCCCCTTCGGCTCGCGGGCATTCGCATACTCAGTTATCTCGACGACTGGCTGATTTTAGCCCACTCGCGGGAGCAATTGATTATGCACAGGGACGAGGTGCTTCGGCATCTCCGCCTACTGGGGCTTCAGGTCAACCGAGAAAAGAGCAAACTCGCCCCCGTGCAGAGGATTTCTTTTCTCGGGATGGAGCTGGACTCGATCACCATGGTAGCGCACCTCTCCGAGGAACGCGCTCGCCTGTTGCTGAACTGTCTGAGGGAGCTCGACAGCAAACTAGTGGTCCCACTGAAGTTCTTTCAGAGGCTCCTGGGGCATATGGCATCCGCAGCCGCCGTCACGCCGCTCGGGTTGCTCCATATGAGACCACTTCAGCACTGGCTTCACGATCGGGTCCCCAGACGCGCATGGCACGCGGGCACACACCGGGTCTCGGTTACTGCGCTGTGTCGCCGCGCCCTCAGCCCTTGGAACGACCCCTCGTTCCTACAGGCCGGTGTGCCTCTAGGACAGGCGTCCAGCCATGTTGTTGTTTCAACAGACGCTTCCAACACGGGTTGGGGGGCCGTGTGTCGCGGGCATGCGGCTGCGGGCCTCTGGAAGGGTGCCCAGCTGCATTGGCATATCAATCGCCTAGAGCTGTTGGCAGTGTTCCTCGCTCTCCACCGCTTTTTACCGGTGCTGGAGCGGCAACACGTGCTGGTCAGGACGGACAGTACGGCGGCGGCGGCGTATATCAACCGCATGGGGGGTATGCGCTCTCGCCGCATGTCTCAGCTCGCCCGCCGTCTGCTCCTCTGGAGTCACCCGCGGCTGAAATCGCTGCGCGCCATTCACGTCCCAGGCACGCTCAATCGTGCAGCCGATGCGCTCTCACGACAGCTGTTACGCCCTGGAGAATGGAGACTCCACCCCGAGTCTGTTCAGCTGATATGGGCGCGATTCGGGGAGGCCCAGATCGATCTGTTTGCTTCCCCCGAGAACGCTCACTGCCAGTTGTTTTTTTCCCTGACCGAGGGCTCTCTCGGCACGGATGCACTGGCCCACAGCTGGCCTCGGGGCATGCGCAAGTATGCGTTTCCCCCAGTGAGCCTGCTCGCGCAGTTTCTGTGCAAGGTCAGGGAGGACGAGGAACAGGTTCTGCTAGTTGCGCCCCTTTGGCCCAACCGGACCTGGATATCAGAGCTCTCACTCCTCGCGACGGCCCTCCCCTGGCGGATCCCTTTGAGAGAGGACCTACTCTCTCAGGGACAGGGCACCATCTGGCACCCTCGCCCCGATCTTTGGAACCTCCACGTGTGGTCCCTAGACGCGAGGAAGACTTAGGTAACCTACCGACTGCGGTGGTTAATACCATCACTCAGGCTAGAGCCCCCTCCACGAGGCGCGCCTACGCCCTGAAGTGGAGTCTATTCACTGAATGGTGCGTCTCTCGCAGAGAAGACCCCCGAAATTGCCAGATTAGTGTTGTGCTCTCTTTCCTTCAAGAGAAGTTGGACAGCAGGCTGTCGCCCTCCACTCTCAAGGTTTACGTGGCCGCCATCTCCGCTTATCATAGCGCGGTAGCTGGCGGCACCGTGGGAAAGCATAACCTGGTCATCCAGTTCCTTAGGGGTGCTAGGCGAATTAATCCATCTCGCCCCCCTCTCATGCCCTCTTGGGATCTCGCCCTCGTTCTCACGAGTCTGCGATCCGATCCCTTTGAGCCACTCGAATCAGTATCTCTAAGATTTCTGTCCCTGAAGACAGCTCTGCTGGTTGCGTTGGCCTCCATCAAGAGGGTCGGGGACCTGGAGGCATTTTCGGTCAGTGACTCGTGCCTGGAATTCGGGCCGGATTACTCTCACGTTATCCTGAGACCCCGCCCCGGTTATGTGCCCAAGGTTCCTACCACCCCCTTTAGAGATCAGGTAGTGAACCTGCAAGTGCTGCCCCCGGAGGAGGCAGACCCAGCCCTTTCTTTACTTTGTCCAGTTCGCGCTCTGCGCATTATGTGGACCGTACTCAGAATTTTAGATCATCTGAGCAGCTCTTTGTCTGTTATGGCGGTCGGCAGCAGGGAAGTGCCGTATCGAAACAAAGATTATCCCACTGGATTGTGGATGCCATTTCACTCGCTTATTCGAGTCGAGGTCAGCCGTGTCCCCCGGGAGTACGTGCACACTCCACTCGGAGCGTTGCATCCTCTTGGGCGCGTGCACGCGGCGCCTCTCTAACAGACATCTGTAGAGCTGCGGGCTGGGCGACACCCAACACATTTGCAAGGTTTTACAATCTGCGAGTGGAGCCGGTTTCCTCAAGGGTATTAGGTAACCCTTTGGTGATTGAGGAGACAACTCGGTAGGGTGTTGAAACACGCTTGCTGCGCCATTCTCCCTAACACGGAGGTACGTGCGCCTTTTTTATCTGTCAGTAAAGTTCCCCGTCAGGTGAGCCCTGCAGATTCCTCCGTGGCCCCCAGCACTGACTCAGCGGAGGAGTCACTTGCTGGCCCACTACGTTGTAGGTCTGCCCGCTGGTCAGCCCGCGTTTTGGGTATAGGTGCCTGCTATGCGTGATCCCCACTAGGCGATCCCATATGCTTATTCCGCCACGGTTAAGTCCCCCCCCTGGGCGGACCCCTGTCTTCCCTCTCCGCTAACCACTCTTTGCTATGCGTACTCCCCCTTTTTAGGGCTAGTCCATAGGTAAATTCTGCCATCTATCCCCCCCTTGGGTAACGGATGGCCTCCGCAGCGTCCTCCCTATCGGGATTGCACGCTTCCCAACGTACTGTCGTATTTCCTAGAATTATCTAGATGCTCACGACTTCCCAAAAAATATATCTAAATCCGTAAAACTTCTGTTGAAGTAGGATAAATTAGGGCCAGGGACACGTTGGAGGACCGCGCCCCCCATGATGTGGGTGCGTCACGCTTGCTTGACTATCTCCTCATCTGGGGTGTTGGTAAGGTGCAGTCATTATGGCGCTTTCCATATTCTCCCATTCATGGCACTGAAGTTCCCCAACCGAAGGGGAACGTTCGAGGTTACAGAAGTAACCCTTCGTTCCCCGAGGAGGGGAACGGAAGTGCCATATTCCGTCGCCATAATGACTGTCCCTTAGCTGTTTGAAAGTCTCTTCAGCTTAAAAGGATGGCGTCTGCTGGCTTCAGGTGTGCTTATATGCTGAGATGATTGCAGATGTCGCACACCTGCGCAAGCTTACGCTGCCAATTAATTTCATTCATTGGCCCGTTCAATACTCTCCAGATAAGCGGCTTCTGATCCGAATCCTCCCATTCATGGCACTTCCGTTCCCCTCCTCGGGGAACGAAGGGTTACTTCTGTAACCTCGAACGTTCTTCATACTGGTGTTGAAGCAAAGCAAAGACCGAGAGAGTGGAAGGAAGATGTGAGGAAGAAATGTGAAATAAAACCAGCAGGATATTTGTAACGGTCTATAATTTTTTTTTCTGCAGCTCCTGGTCGTCCCGTTCCCTCAGGCCACCTGTCTGCTCCATCTCTCAGCAGACCAGTGTTGCAAATAAAACAGGCCCTCGGTTCCACTGAGGCCGATAGTAATCCTGCACATTTACACAGCTTGTGATGTCCCCAATCTGATAGTGAATGGTATTAGCGCCACTGCCATTGTGTCTACATGGCCTCATCACGGCCTCAATGGCATCCCACTCTGCCTCGCATCCGCAAATTCAATTCTCAAGCAGTTTTGATCTGCTCTCTAATCTAGACTTAACCACAAAAAAAGAAAAGAAAGAAAGAAAAAAACACAAACATTATGTTGTGGTTAAGCCTCATCCTGAGTTATATTTAGCAGCATGACTGGCCAAAGACTCAACAGTGTTTCTTTTAACATTATACTCCATGAATGGTCTCCAAAAAATAAAAGTGAAGGAAGAAAATGTAAGCTTTAAAGGCTAAAGTTAAAAAACAAATAAGACTGACTTAGCCTGGTTAAAGCATAGAAAAGGCAATGACCAAAAATCAACTATAAATAGACTAAACTGAAATAAATAAATTGAAACTACATCAGAGACACAACAATACCCAAAAAAGAACTGTAACACATGCTATATAGGGCTACACCAATATATTGGTATTGTTACAACCTGGAATTTTTTACTGAAATTCTAAAAACGCCAATTTTCTTTAGTATTCTTAAACACTGCTGATTTGCCATTGTGTTCACGTGCTCAACAGAAATGACTGTGACTAGCCGTGAAGTTTGGTGAACTGATGACATAAACAGCCAATCAATCATTTCTGTTGAGCATGTGAGCATAATGGCAAATCAGCTGTTTAAGAACGAGCTTAACATTGCCCAAATATTAGCGGGAAATGGACACTTTTAAAATGTCAGTGCCGATTGGTACCAAATTCCTGTATGGTGACAACACTACAATATTTAATTTCAGCATAGATGTTGCAACGTGATCATTCACAAAAAAAAAATAAATAAATAAATAGTCGAGTCTGGATTATTATTTATGATTTACATGCATTTTTAAGGCCTTTGACTATACACGGATAACTAAAAAGCATTTAGGCCTAAGAAATTGCACCGCCTGTAACTTTAACAATGATTCATTTTATTGAATTATTTATAAAACAAAGATTATATAGGCTACATATTTTTTTATCATGTGATTATTGAATTGCTTTATATGTGAACACTGTTTGACTCCTTGAAAAATAATAAAACATGATTTATTAAATTTGTATTTTGTTATTTATTGTACATATCTATGTTGGTATATTGTTGATTATATTTTTGAAGATGCACTGCCCTGCAGAATCATCCCAGTCAATCTATAATTATAAATTCTTTTCAAATAGAGATATTCAAATCAAACTCTATTCATATTGCAAAATATATATCGCAGAAACACTAAATATTAAGTAACGTTTTTAACATTAGCTCTCGCCCGCTGCTGTATGTCTGTTTCATGAAGTGATGTAAACCTAATTACTTAATTTCTGATTGGTTGTCACTGTTGTCAAATAAACAAACAAATAGGACTAGGGTTTACAGGGTTACCACACAAATGTGGTGCTAACACTGCTCCAGAATACAAAATACATACACAGTACTGTTCAAAAGTTTTAGGCCAGCATTAAATCTTTACTGATGATATTAAGGATATATGTGACCCTTTACTACGAAACCAGACATAATTATATTTTTTTGTCAATTAAAAAAAAAGGTGTATACAGGGTGAATACATTATTGTTCAGTTTTTAATTTAGATTTAGTTTAAAGCCAGATTAAACTGTTTATGTTCTCAATGGCACTGACAAACAGGAGAATCTCTGTGTGATGAACGACACAGTTAGAAAGCTATTCCACAGATTTACTGTGGTACCAGTAACCTTATCATGGTTTTTTGAATGAGAAATCACATTGTAATACAGTAATGAGGATGCAAATGAGTAATGTATACAGGGTGAATAAATTATTGTTCAGTTGATGTATGGTTTATTAGGATAGGAGTTAGGTTAGGTTTGAGTTTGGATTATCTCGGGTTACTTATTTAAGACCAATGTTGTAAGCAATATTTTCTGAATTGATGGAATTGTGAATGTTGAAAAGTACAGATTTTGATCTATTTTGCTGTTCCTTCCAGATATGACCTAAGAAGCCAAATAAACCTAAAGAAGAACTCTGGAAAGTGCTAAAAGAAGCCTGATATTGCACAGTACATTATTTCAGAAAATGTCAGGACAATTAGAACAAAACAGTTCAAGCTGTGCATGGTGCCAAGAGAAGCCACATTAAACATAGACATTTTCTAAAAGAAGGAATGTTGTGCTGTTGTTTCTTGTACATATTTCCAATATTGCCTGTTTGTTTTTAATAATGAAACTGATTTATTATATATTGTGCAATTTTAGGCCAACAAAGCTGGAATAGGGCTTACGACTTTTGCACTGTACTGTACATATTTCAGAAAATACCGCAAATTTTGAAAACTTTAATGACATCATCATGAAGGTTTCTTGATGAAATTTAGAAACAAAAGAGGAAACAAAAAACATTTTTTTTTTTGTACAGGCTTTCTTGTGATAAGAAAGCTCTCAAAAAAACTTCTTAATTCTTGTAGAATTATTTCACATAGCTAAATAAATTTTCTCTCTTTAGTTTCACCATGTTTGAATAATGTGCACAGAAGAGTTTCTATGCTGCTATTGGATAATACTGTTGTAAAGAACAGGCGAAGCAGTGGCGCAGTAGGTAGTGCTGTCGCCTCACAGCAAGAAGGTTGCTGGGTTGCTGGTTTGAGCCTTGGCTCAGTTGGCGTTTTAATGTGGTGTTTGCATGTTCTCCCTGCGTTCGCGTAAGTTTCCTCCGGGTGCTCTGGTTTTCCTCACAGTCCAAAGACATGCGGTACAGGTGAATTGGGTAGGCTAAATTGTCTGTAGTGTAAGAGTGTGTGTGTGGATGTGACAAGAAAATGAATGAATGAATGTTATAAACAATCTTCATCATCCTTCATTTTCTTTTCGGCTTAGTCCCTTTATTAATCCGGGGTCGCCAAAGTGGAATGAACTGCCAACTTATCTAGCACATTTTTATGCAGCAGATGCCCTTCCAGCCAAAACCCATCCTTGGGAAACATCCACACACACACTCATCCACACTTATACACTACGGACAATTTAGCCTACCCAATTCACCTGTACTGCATGTCTTTGGACTGTGGGGGAAACCGGAGCACCCGGAGGAAACCACATGCAAACGCAGGGAAAACATGCAAACTCCACACAGAAACGCCAACTGACTGCACTACTGCGTCACCCGTTGTAAAGAACCATAAAAATAGTAGTAATAATAATAATAATAATAATAATAATAATAATAATAATAAAATACAACAGTTTTCTGCCAGGACATTGTGAAGTATCCCAGATGTGTTGTCAATTGTCATCCCCTCTAGCTAGAGCTGGGTTATAAAATTATAAATTATTGTGATGAAATCTTCCTTTGACAAAACAATAATAGATGAGATATATGTTCAAAATAATGTTATGCAGAACTAGATGGTGCTGCTTGTTTGTGTCAGACTGCTTGGCAGTGGTGGCACAAAGTAAGTTTAGGTTTCATTTACATGTGGAAAGGTCTTGAATTGATCACACTTAATTAAGGGATACAAACGTGAACACAAATGTCTCAGTGATTTAGTTTAAAGCCAGATTAAACTGTTTATGTTCTCAACGGCATTGACAAACAGGAGAATCGCTGTGTGATGAACTACACAGTTAGAAAGCTATTCCACAGATTTACTGAGGAACCTCATCATGTTTTTTTGAATGAGAAATCACATTGCAACACAGTAAAGAGGATGCAAATGAGTAATGCATAGTTTTAACTATTAGTGTGATTACATACATTCATTTTATTCATTAAAAAAATAGAATTTTATTTGTTTTTCAAATGTTATTGTTTAACTGAACATCTGCATTGCATCCTCAAAATCAGGTTAAACTAAACTAATGGAAAACTAATTTGATTGATAAATGATTGTTGAAAAGGTTGTTTGTTTTGTTTTTATATTAAAAGAGTAGTTTAAAGAGTCTGGCTTCTACACAAATGTAGAATGTAGAAATTTCACATTTATTGTAATAATTATTGATTTCAACTGATACAAAAATACTGAACACATCTCTAGCTTTAATCCTGGCATACCAAAGTCAATCATTAAAACCATAACAGTCCTTGTCAAACAGACTGTGGCAAAACTGGGCTGATATTGTGTAGTCTGAACTTGCCGTGACTTTATTATTATTGTATTCAGCACCTACATTTTTTAATTGCACTCTTCAAAGCCCAGAATAATGAAAAGCTGAAAAAAGATATAACAGGGAAACTATATGACCTAAAGCAATGACTGCATGAGGTATCCAAATTAGATTCATTATCAACATATAAAAGGATGATTGGTTTTAATAAAATAACTTATTGAGTGACCTGTACCCTAAGCTGTACTGAGTAATAATAGAGACAGAGGAACAGATTTGGCAAAGCAAAATTAAGGAGTATTTAAAGTATGCTGGGAATTGCTATAGATTTTTAAACTACTGCCAGACTGTTTCTAAAAATCTCCAGACATCGAATTGTATACGAATTGTAACCATATATATATATATATATATATATATATATATATATATATATATATATATATATATATATATATATATATATATATATATATATATATATATATATATATATATTAAAACTTATGACAAATAAGAATTTTTACTTCTCCAGGTTAAAAGCTATATTAAAATATATATTATGATAATAATAAAAATAACCCTATACGTTTTTATAGAACTTACTGGAAGCAGCACATTATATATTTTTTTTCCTTTGACAACCAAGTCCCTGCTCAACTTTCCTTCCTTTATAATTATCAGTTACAATCAAATGTACATTACAATACAGAAGAAATGATTCAATGCATTTTAGCACAACATTACAACAAGACAACTACAAGCAAGTAATTTATGCAGGTAGGCTTTCCCAAAATATATAGCTTTACCCAATATAAAATTAATTAAAAACATTAAAAAAATAACATTTGTTCTAGTTCAATTATCTAATGCTCAGTTAAAAAATGTAAAAAATAAGAACATTGGTAAATGTAATCTAAAGCCACTTAAGACTTAAAGACTTAATTTGAATTTACTTGAGTCTGTGCTGCTGTTTGCATGGTAGTAAACATTTTCAAATAATAATTATGTTTAATTTACATGCCATTAATGTACTATATTTACTTTAGTGATATTTGTTTATATGTGTAGTATTTTAAAGGGATTTTCAACATCAATTTATTACATATAAATACTTATTTTTATAATATTATTATTATTATTATTATTATTATTATTATTATTATTTTTATTTTTATTATTAGTATTATTATTATATACAAAAATGTCCAGTAAGATATTGACTGGGGGCAGTATCAAATGTTTCTGCTACATGAAATTAGTTTCACAATAATTTACAATATGACAAAAACTACAAATGCATTTTATCAGGACAATGCAATGTATAGCTTTATTTACTGTATAGAATTTAGGGCTGTGCAATTAATTAAAAAAAATAAAAGAGCACAATCTCGATTTGACCCCTCACACGATCTTAATCCAGCATCTCTTCAGCCGATTATTTTTTAAGTTCAGCATAAAGACGGTCGCACAAGCCTATAAATTGTTTTATATATGTTGCTCAGCAAAATGGACACTTCCAAAGTGTTGAAAGAGTTACATACTGTATTTATAAGGTATATTTCACCCAAAATGTAATTTCTGTCTTAATGTAATGTAATCGCGGCCGCAAATGACACGTGAGCTGATGCACTGTTTGTTTACTACTGAGGGGATGCGCGCTTGCCCACGAATGATCTGTAAACAGAACCTGCTGTAAATAACAGTTAACAAAGTTGTAACAGTACAGTAACGTTCAAACATCATTTAAGAGCCGCGATGGATGCATGTTTCCATGTTTAATTTGTTTCCTTAAAATGATGGCAGCGATGACATGAGCACACTCAGCAGTGAAAGTGAAACCAAAAGCAAGCATCTCATTTAAGTGTTCATATCGAATTTTACAGTTATGATTATGACAAGGATTTGATGTTTTCTTTCTTTCTTATCAAACATAAAGTGTTGTGCTTGAAAATAAATGTTTACTGGGTGAGTATAACTACTCTAGCCTATATAATGTTGAATATAATGCACTGATTATGACAAATTTTACCAGTGAAAAAATTGTCTGATAATGTTGTCAATGACAGATTGCAAACATATATCTCAAACACAATAATTAAAAAAAATTAAGAATTATGAATAGCTGTATTCTAATGCATCACTTCACTATGCATTAATAACCGGGACAAATTTAAAGTCTATTCAAATCCACCATTCAAAGTATATACAAAATGTAGCATTTAAACCAACAGTATACATAGGCCTAATATTATTATTGTTGTTGTTTAACCATATGTTTAAGAATAACAATAATAATAGCCTACTCATATTAACCTTTATTTTACATCTACAGAATCGTGAGAAAACCATGATCTTGAATTTAAGCAAAAAAAAAATAAATAAAAAAATAAATAAAAAAAAAATTAAGGTTTTTCATTTTAGCCCGAATCGTGCAGCCGTAGAGTCTAAATATTGTTCAGTCTAAATTTAATAAATAATATTTAAATATTTTGAGAAGAACACTATACTTTACTAAACTCTCTGTTGTCCAACTAATAACAAACATGAAACATGAAAGTCATTTAATTGATTAATTCCATCAAATGATGCAATATGATGCACTTTAGCCTCTCTTTAACAGCCCAATTCCAACCATCATACATTTCTTCCCGACTTATTACATACATTATTCATGACGTCCCAAGCTCACCTAAAATAGCTCATTGATTTTAAGACCACCGAGCATTTTCATCTTGTGTCATAGTCCTCCTTGGAAGAGCTCATTAAAGCAGCCAGTCTAGATCCATGCTAGCACCTTCGTTAGCAATTGAGACCAAAATAATGAGTCTGTGTCTGTAAAGAAATAATTAAAAAGCCAAAGAACTGATTAGCAATGAATACATATAGCCTATTCAGGAAACGTGTCAGTGAAACATTATATAATGGGCTGTTTCCAAGCAACTCGCCTCTGTGCCGCTCAACAATGAGTTCAGTGGTTGTAACACACGTTTAGCTTTGATCGCTTCACTCAACATGCAACCAGGCAACCCGGCATCTAATGATTTGACTATAATTCAAATGAAGCAAGAACAGGTGTGAACGTCTTATTAGTTGGACTATCGCTAATGTTACTATTAGCAACTTAGCGAACGCACATCAGAAACAATCCACATGCATCTTTTGCATAATCTTTCCCTTAGGCAATCCCGCAGGATATCATTTCTAAGAGCACTGGAAACCGTAACATGCTGGCAGATGTCTACATTTATATAATTTATATTTTTGATAACATATGGGCTAAAAATCTCATTTTAAATCTGTTAAAAAAGAAAGGATGAGGTATACTCCTGAACACATTTACACATTCACCATTTTTATAATAAAATAGATAAAAGAATGGAGCAAATAGGCTATATTACATTCATTGTCTTTGTCTTTAAATGTCTTGTATTGGACTGCATTGGGAAATATACAAAAAAAAAACTATTTAAAATAAATTATTATTAATATTAACAACATACTAATTCTTCAGATAATAAAAAATCTTTCTGAACAGTATATACTTTATACTTTATACTTTAAAAACAAAAACAATATATAATAATAAACAAGAACAATATATATATATTTATACAATAACAGTTTAATATAATAAATTAATATAATTAAATATAATTTATATATAACTCTCTTTTAGATACGACGACTACTAGTATGATGATGGCGTACTACTACCAGTGGTGTAAAGTAACTATTTACAAATACTCAAAATTACTGTAATTGACTCATTTTTCTCAGAAACTATAATTTACAAACTAGTTTTAAAAAAGTCTACTTTTACTTCCCTTTAAGTACATTTTTACTGCAGTATTGGTGCTTTTACTTCACTACTTTCCTTCAACCTGCAGTCACTACTTAATTTTTTCTTGTCTATGGGGATTAAAAAAAATCTGTCCTGTGATTCCTGTCTAATCAAATCGCACATAGAAGGTAAATCGCATCATAACGAACTACCTCAAGACATGTGCGATTTAAAATTGCAGCAAACTGTTTGGAAGCTTTGGAAGTGTCCAAGAAGATGTCTAAAATCTGTACACACATTGACCCAGAGACTGTTATGATGCATGTCACTGACGGATGACGGATATTTACTGTATGATGACCAAAATGGCCTTAAAAACCCAGCAGGCACAAGACGTCAACATGACATCAGATTGACGTTGTACCCCAATGTCGTGGGGGTGTTGCATTTCGTTTGGAAATGAAAATCGGGTTAACATCAGAACCCAAAGTCCAACCTAAAATCATACAAATATCAATGTCTACTGATGTTTCAGCTTCACGTTGTGCAGACATTACCACTATGACGTCTATCAGATGTTGGATTTTTGGCTGCCATATCTGACAAACAAATGACAGGATTTGACTTCAATATGACGTTGGTTTAAGACGTTGGCTTGATTTTGGATTTTGTTCATTTTCTAACCCAACCTAAAAATCTACCAGACACTGGCTAGACATTGAATTTTAGTCACCTGACATCACATCCTAAATCTAACCTAATATTATTATGTCGTGTGCCTGCTGGGCAATAACCAAATGCACTACAGAATGTTATGTTTACACACAACCACAAATTACACGTGCATTAGCTTTTTACAGCATAATACTCACTACATTTGAGTACTTTTAAAAGGTCTGTTTACTCATACTTTGAGTAATATTTACAACAGATACTCTACTTGCACTACATTTTTTAGGCAAATAATGGTATTTATACTTTGGTATGATTTTTCAGTACTCTTTCCACCACTGACTACTACTACTACTATTATTAATAATAATAATAATACATTTTGTATTTGCCATTATTGTCTTAAATATTATTAAATACAATTAAAGTCAGAATCACTGCATTTAAATGTCGCATTAGGCTCAACACTGGTGTCTTGAAAAATATCTAGTAAAATATTATTTACTGTCATCATGGCCAAGATAAAATAAATCAGTTTTTTTAGAAATGAGTTATTAAAACTATTATGTTTATAAATGTGTTAAAAAAAATTTCTTTGTTAAACAGAAATTAGGGAAAAAAATAAACAGTTGGCCAATAAATCTGACTTCAACTGTATAGTCCCATTTTTAATCCGGTGTCACCACAACGGAACGAACCACCAACTTATCCAGCATATGTTTTTATGCAGCGGATGGCCTTCCAGCAGCAACCTATCATGGTGAAACATCCTTACACACACACTCATTCATACACATACACTGTTTACTATTTAGCTTACCTAATTCACCTATACCGCATGTCTTTGGACATGTGGGGGAAACCGGAGCACCCGGAGGAAACCCACACGAATAGAATGCGGGGAGAACATGCAAGCTCCACACAGAAATGCCAACTGACCCAGCCGAGGCCCGAACCAGCAACCTTCTTGCTCTTGAGGCGACAGCACTACCTACTGCACCAACGTGACGCCTTTAACTGTATATACAGTATGATCTCAATGTTTTATTGTCTTTATATTTAATTATCTTTTATCAGACTGTGCTGGAAAAGATGCAAAAAAAGAAACAAAATATTATTATTATTATTATTAAAAAAAATTATCAGTTTAAAAGAGAAAGATAAGGTATACATCTAAGCACATTTACATATGCTCTCACTCAAAATAAGCATAGAGACTCAATACAATGCATGTACCACCCTCTGATGCACTTTGCAGATAACTCTATGTGGAGAGCATTATTCTCTCCTGCATTAAAAGTGAAGCGCAGTGTTTCCAGATGAAGCATGTCATTTGATGTGCGCTGCTGACAGGAATAACTCCACGGGGGGTGATGCTAATTTCTGCCAGTGGAGCTTGATCTGCAATATAACAAATTCATTAAACAGGAGGAGTTCACTCTAGTCCACAGAGTAGACTCTTCTCTGAATTGTCAGCTGAAATGCCACAGTGATGAGTTTGGAGTTTATGGTTGATGCCAAGCTGTCTTTGTGGTTTTGTGTCTTTGCCCATCAAAGGCTGGCAGGTCAAATGGCAGTTTGGGCTGAATGGTATATTGAGAATTTAGTCATAAATAATAAAAAAACGCAAAGGATACAGAGAGAGCTGCTGCATGGAAAGTGCATGATTTAATTTGTCCTAAACATGCATTATGTTTTATATTAACAGCATTAAAATGTGCACCTCAGTGCACAAGCACAATCAATCATTTCCTGGGAATATGTGCCCAGGTCTACATTTTGAGAATCACAAAATAAATAAATGAATGTACCCTAAACTACGTCTTTTTGCAGTTTTGGTTTTCATGAATCCACTATAGGCCATGTACATTTTGACAATTTCAAATTCGTTACTGATGTATGCTTTCTCATACATGTCATATCATGGTGAACATTTTTGCCGATCTCAATGTCCTTTAGGTGCACATCTGTGAGAGAAGCCGGTCAGCTTTTTGTGCAAAAATATAATCAGCTTGAAATCGACTGACCCACCTTCCCCCTTCATTAAACCCAACTGATAGTGTTTTCAAAAGCAAACAAGAAAGACCATATTGGCGACATGCTTTTACCCAGATTGCATACTGCTGCTTTAGGTTTAGTTTTACCCGGTTTCTGGACCCGTCCTTTGCCAGACTCAAGGTCCAGTCAGCACAGATAAACGTCACAAGTCTGACAAAATTTGTGGTGAGCAACACAGTACATTTTGTTGTGTTAAATCAACTCAAAGAAAGCTTCCATCATCCAATATAGTTTCTGGTTGAGTTTATGAACTCACAGAGCTGAGTGCACCTCAGAATTGATCTAGTGAACTCAGGCATGGCTCCAAACGAATCAGCACTGTTTTTTAGTCTTCCTACAGCACATAAACACAGCTATTCTCTCAATAAAATCCATGTTAGCCATTAGAAATGAAGTTAGAGTCACTGGGCAGACAGAAGCCCTGCCACCCATGACACCCATGACACCCATGACACGAATCCGCGTCTATTGTGAAATGAATTTGTTGCGTGAATCAAGCAGATTTGACATGTAAATGAAGCGAGTAAACTCAAAGTGTTCATGTGTCTATTTACGCATGAAAGTGGAATTTATCTGCGCGTACCGTACCTGATGTGAACAGAGCAAAAGGGTGTTGTTTTCTGCTAGAGAACATACTCAACCCTTACTTTTATTAAAGAATAGAATGAAACAGAAACGTCATGAATAACATTTTAAACTTTTTTTAAAACTACTGAACAAACCAGTCACACTGAAAAACCGCAAGCATGTAAGCAGTCAGCAGTACCGCACATAGCGCCCATAGTAAGCACATATTTCTTGGTTTTCAAAAATGCAGTTCTGGGAACATATTCCCAATAAGCCTGTGTTAAATAATTCTGACTAAAATACTTTTTTTTTCATAAATATTTGTTGGCTGACAATAAATGTGCGACATGTTATTTTAAAATTTTAAAAGTAATTTTTTGACAGCAGTAACTCTATAGTAACTATTGTAATGGAGTAATAAAAATAGTTTGGTTAATTTAACTTCTTCTCCAAGCCACAATTATTATATGTATACATTTATAAACACATTAATTCAATATTAACATTTATTATTGAAATGTCATACTGTTAGAATGTCATGATTTTCCTTTAATTGTTTTTCCAAATGCGGGCGACGTGGTGGCACAGTAGGTAGGGTTGTCGCCTAACAGCAAAAAGGTTGGTGGTTCAAGCCTCAGCTGGGTTGCCTCGGCAGCTTAAAAACATATGCTTGATAAGTTGGTGGTTCATTTCGCTGTATCGACCCCAGATTATTAAAAGAACTAAGCCGAAGAGAAAATGAATAAATGAATGCTTTCCCAAATAAGGTGTGGCATTGGCAAAATAATTACATTTACTCTATTTGTTTTTTGTTTTGTCTTTATAATGAATGTAATTTCATTAGAAATCATTGGAAAAAATTTTTAATTTAAACAAAAAACATATGCAGAGTCTGCACATGGCCATTGTTACAGTCATATGTATATGCCTGTTTGTTTTGCTTGTGTGTGTGTGTGTTCTCTTTCTCTCCCTCTCTCGCTCGCTCGCTTGCTCCCTCCTTCTCTCTCTGTCAGTTCTCAGGTTCGCCCATTCCAGTATCCCATTCGTCCGTGAAGACGTCAATCTCAATTACACCTTGTGACGTCATCACCTCCACAACCAATCAGCACAGGAGCTCAAAGTTTAAAAGGGATGCGAGCGGGGAAGCTCGTTCTGCTTTTGCTCTGCCTTGCTTGCGGTCTTTGCTTGCCTTTGTGTGTGTTTTTGGCTTGTTGTTATGTGCTGTGATGTTGACGTGAACTTAGTTTTGATTTTGGTCTTGTTCTTGTGTTGATCGCTGTTACCGTCTTGGATGTGTATATGTGACAATCCCCTGACGTCTGTCTTCAGCCTCTCCCTTGGATTCGAGGAGTTTAGATGTCACGTGACATACATATTGCATCACGTAGATAACTCCACTGTCTAAACACACTAGTTTAGAAGTGAGCGCCACCCCCTGTAAGTTTTCTCCGTATATTTGGTTAGAAGAGTAGATTAGTTATAGCGTGAAAACGCTGAAGATGTTTTGTTTGTTTATTTTGTATTAGACAGTTTAGAGGGAAATTATTAGTTAGAATTGGGGTTTTGTTATATTTCTTTCATTTATTTGGCGCCACTTAACTCTCGTTTCCCCCACCATCTTTAATCTATATTGATTGATTTATGTTGTGAGATCTTGTAAATAATACTTTATTACTTTTTGACTTCCTTTCACTATTGTAAATAAATTCACTTATTTTTGCAGTATTTTGGTTGTCGTGTTGATATTTTGCCACCAACTGACCACAAATTATTATCACCTTAAATGTTACCTTTTAAACCCTAGATACCAAAACTTAAAAGTCGTAACATTTAAATGGGGGCTCGTCCGGGATCTCTTTTTAATAAAAGAAACCTGAAATTGTGATAAGTTTTGTGTTTGTTGGTGGCAATTGGTGTTAGTTTGTGTATTGTACATAATAGATGTTTGCGGAAGGGTATCTTGCTGTTTGTTTCGTGTAGTCTGTATCATGGAGGTTTTTAGTTTGGAGGAATTTGTTACAAAACCAACCCTAGAGCAGATTAATGTTTGTAGGAAGCAGGATTTATTACTGATTGCTGATCATTATCAGATTGTTGTTAACAAGCAGAGTCGTAAGGCAGAAATAAAAGGTAAGATACTGTTAAAGTTACATGAGAAAAGTGTTCTTCTTCTGTCAAATGTTGTGGAGGAGACTGGTGAAAATATTAGCCAGGATGACGTTGCTGTGGCGCATCTCAGTCCGGGTGCTGAGGATGATCCTAATGGTCAAGTTGATGTCGGCGCGGAGGCGAAGGCTGGCTTGCCAGTGTTTGATCCGTTCTCCCCTATTTCCTCTGGTTACAGAGATGATGCGCGACTGAAAGTCCGCTTAGCCCGTCTGCAGTACGAGGCACAAGAAAAAGCGCATGCACGTCAGGCTGAAATAAACTTGCGTTTAGAAATACGCAAGCTAGAAATAGAGGCTGAAAAAGTGATCAAGCTGCGACAGCTAGATCTGGAGGCGATGAAGATTTCTTCTGGCTCAGCTGCGCAGCCCAATTCGGCTCCTGCCTCTGTGTCCTCTGATGTGGCCCCGCCTACTGATCCAGCTCCGACCGCATTTGACATAGGTAAGCACATTGCATTAGTCCCACCATTTAGAGAATTAGAAGTAGATTCTTATTTTTGTGCTTTTGAGCGGATAGCCATTTCTTTACGTTGGCCTAAAGAGGTTTGGTCACTATTGCTGCAGTGCAAGTTGTTTGGTAAAGCTCAAGAGGTTTGCTCTACTCTGTCAGTTGAGGATAGCTTGAAATATGAAAATGTCAAGTCTGCAATTTTGCGAGTTTATGAACTTGTTCCAGAAGCCTATAGACAGCGATTCAGAGCATGTAAGAAAACATCTGCACAGACTTTTGTTGAATTCGCAAGGGAGAAAGGAATCTTGTTTGATAAGTGGTGTAGCGCTAGTAAGGTGGCTGATTTTAACTCACTGCGGGAACTGATGTTAATGGAAGAATTTAAAAATTGTTTGCCCGAGCGAGTTGTTGTTTATCTAAATGAACAGAAGGTGACTTCATTGTCGCAAGCAGCTGTTCTAGCAGACGAGTTCATTTTAACTCACAAGAATGTTTTTGCAACTGCACGTTCTGAGAAGTCCCAGCCTAATTCTTCACAAACCAGTAGACCAAAATCTAGCACAACTCGTGAAGAACGTGAGTGCTATTATTGCCACAAACAAGGTCATGTCATAGCCGATTGTTTGGTTTTAAAACGGAAACAGCAGCCGCAAGTGAAAAGTGTAGGGTTTTTAAAAACTCACACTGCTTTCAATGCATCTGATGATGACAAAATTGATGACAATTATAAACCTTTTATTCTGGAAGGATTTATTTCGTTGTCTGAAAATGGTGAGGATCAGATTAAGGTAAAAATCCTTAGGGACACTGGTGCTTTGCAATCTTTTATTGTTGCAGACAAGTTAAAGTTGTCAGATGACACTTTCTGTGGCTCCAGTGTGATTGTTCAGGGCATTGAGATGAATTGCATCAAAGCACCGCTACATCGTATACACTTGAAGAGTGATCTGTGTACAGGATTTGTGAGGGTGGCTGTGCGCCCATCACTTCCTGTAAAGGGCATAGATGTTATTCTTGGAAATGATCTGGCAGGAGGAAAAGTAATGCCGGTGTTAGAGGTAGCGGAAAAACCAGATTTGTGTGCTCAATCGGATTTGACTGACGCTTACCCTGATGTTTTCCCTGCATGCGCAGTTACACGTGCACAGACACGCAAGTTGGGTAACGTAATTGAATTGGCTGATTCATTTTTCTCTCCTCTCCTAGCTGGTGAGAAAATTCCTGATTCTGAGACATCCAGAGAAAAACAAAACACACAAAATGTTGATGTAGTGACTGATACTGAAACGTTAAAGTTACCTGTATCACGAGAGAAAATAATGGTTGCTCAAAAAGAGGATAAATCTCTTGCACCTATTTTCGATTCTGCTGTCACAAAAGATGTGATAAAAGAAATGAAAAGTGGATTTTTCATTGACAGTGAGATGCTGATGAGGAAATGGTGTTCAAATCCAGGTAGTGATTTTGATTGGGATGCTGTTTATCAAATTGTTGTTCCATCTCCTTATCGTCAACACGTACTATATCTGGCGCATGACCATCAGCTTGCTGGCCATCTAGGAATCACAAAGACATACAACCGAATTTTGAAGCATTTCTTTTGGCCAGGTTTAAAAAAAGATGTGGTTAAATACTGTCGTGTTTGCCATACATGTCAGATAGTAGGAAAGCCGAACCAAGTGATTCCGCCTGCACCCTTGACTCCCGTACCTGTTATTGGCGATCCTTTTGAACACATAATTGTGGACTGTGTGGGGCCGCTCCCTAAAACAAAATCTGGTAATCAGTTTTTACTAACTATAATGTGTGCCGCAACTAGGTTTCCAGAGGCTGTTCCCCTGAGAAAAATCACCGCACCTGTGATTGTTAAAGCTCTGATAAAATTCTTCTCTACATTTGGCCTGCCCAAAATCATTCAAAGCGATCAAGGTACGAATTTTCTATCGAAGCTTTTTAAGCAAATTTTACAATCACTCGACATCACCCATCGTGTTTCAAGCGCATATCATCCTGAGAGTCAGGGTGCGCTTGAACGCTTTCATCAGACACTTAAGTCCATGCTCCGCAAATACTGCCTGAGTACAGATAAGAACTGGGATGAAGGAGTCCCTTTGGTTTTATTTGCTGCGAGAGAAACAATTCAAGAATCGCTTGGATTTAGCCCAGCTCAGCTAGTGTTCTCTCACGAAATTAGAGGTCCGTTAAAAGTACTAAAAGAACGCATGTTGTCTGTTGAGACCAGTAAGAAAACTAACATATTAGATTATGTTAGTCAATTCCGTGATCGTTTACACTCCGCGTGTAAACTGGCTAAAGAATCTTTGGCCAGTGCGCAGAAAGGGATGAAGCGCAAGTACGACAGAAAGGCTGTTGCGCGCTCATTCGCTGTTGGAGATAAGGTTCTCGTACTTTTACCAGTACCTGGTTCTTCACTTTCTGCTCGTTTCGCCGGTCCGTACGAAATAAAAAAGAAACTGAGTGAGACGGATTATATGATTCATACACCCGATAGAAAACGCCAAACCCGTGTATGTCATATTAATATGCTTAAAGTATACCATTCCAAAGAGACAGGTAAGGATGCCCCGGTTTCAAAGCCAGAATCCGTTGTTCCCACTGTTGTTGCAGTTGCGGAAGAGACTTCTGCTGTGATGTCAGATGCTGATGACGGTGTAATTCTTCGTGACCTTTCCCAATCATCTGTGAGGTTAGTCAATTCAGAAATTTTGAGTGATCTAAATTCCTATCTCAAACATTTGCCTGCTGATCAGAAAACAGATATCATTAAGTTAATATCTGATTTTAACTGTTTGTTTGGTGATGTTCCAACCCAAACAAATGTGTTAAAACACGATATTAATGTGGATGGTGCACGTCCAATAAAGCAGCACGCATATCGTCTGAATATGGCTAAAAGATCTATTATGCGTCAAGAAGTGAACTACTTGCTTGAAAATAAATTGGCAAAACCGAGCAGTAGCCCTTGGAGTTCACCGTGTTTGCTGGTGCCAAAACCAGATGGAACGTACAGATTTTGTACTGATTACCGAAAGGTTAACGCAGTCACTGTCCCAGACAGCTATCCTTTACCACGCATGGAGGACTGCGTTGACAATGTCGGTTCGGCACGTTTTGTCTCTAAATTAGACATGCTAAAGGGATATTGGCAAATTCCGCTTACTGATAGAGCTTCTGACATCTCCGCATTCGTCACTCCAGATTCATTTATGCAATACAATTCGATGGCTTTCGGTCTTAGAAACGCACCCGCGACGTTTCAACGTCTAGTAAATACAGTGTTGGCCGACATACCAAACTGTAGCGCGTATCTCGATGACATAGTAGTTTACTCCATGAGCTGGCGTGATCATGTGCATTCGTTAAGAGAAATATTTACACGACTTTCTAACGCATCTCTAACACTAAATTTAGCTAAATGTGAGTTTGGACAAGCGACTGTCACATACCTGGGCAAGGAGGTTGGACAAGGTCAAGTTCGCCCTGTAGATGCGAAAGTAACCGCTATTTCGCAGTTTCCAGTCCCCACCACTCGCCGAGAACTACGGAGGTTCTTGGGTATGGCTGGTTATTACCGAAGTTTTTGCAAAAACTTTTCTACTGTGGTTAACCCCTTAACATCTTTGCTTAGCCCTTCTACATCATATGTGTGGTCTGATGCTTGTCAAAGTGCCTTTGATAGTGTGAAAGCACTTTTATGTAATGCACCTGTTCTTGCTGCTCCTGATTGTGCATCACCATTTAAGCTTGAGATTGATGCAAGTGCTGTAGGTTCTGGTGCCGTACTTCTTCAGGAGGATGAAACTGGTATTGACCATCCTGTGAGCTATTTCTCTCGTAAGTTTAATAAACATCAGCTCAATTATTCTACGATTGAAAAGGAAACCCTTGCTCTGTTGTTTGCTTTGCAACACTTTGAGGTCTACGTTGGTTCCAGCTGTTTACCTGTGATTGTATATACGGATCACAATCCTCTAGTATTCCTATCCAGGATGTACAATCATAACCAACGACTGATGAGATGGTCTCTGCTAGTCCAGAATTATAATTTGGATATTCGTCATAAAAAAGGCATTGATAATGTTATGGCGGATGCCCTGTCTAGAGCTTAATTTTTTTTTCTCTCTCTCTGGTTTATTTTAACAAACAGGTTTGTTCTTGAGGGTCAGGGTGTTACAGTCATATGTATATGCCTGTTTGTTTTGCTTGTGTGTGTGTGTGTTCTCTTTCTCTCCCTCTCTCGCTCGCTCGCTTGCTCCCTCCTTCTCTCTCTGTCAGTTCTCAGGTTCGCCCATTCCAGTATCCCATTCGTCCGTGAAGACGTCAATCTCAATTACACCTTGTGACGTCATCACCTCCACAACCAATCAGCACAGGAGCTCAAAGTTTAAAAGGGATGCGAGCGGGGAAGCTCGTTCTGCTTTTGCTCTGCCTTGCTTGCGGTCTTTGCTTGCCTTTGTGTGTGTTTTTGGCTTGTTGTTATGTGCTGTGATGTTGACGTGAACTTAGTTTTGATTTTGGTCTTGTTCTTGTGTTGATCGCTGTTACCGTCTTGGATGTGTATATGTGACAATCCCCTGACGTCTGTCTTCAGCCTCTCCCTTGGATTCGAGGAGTTTAGATGTCACGTGACATACATATTGCATCACGTAGATAACTCCACTGTCTAAACACACTAGTTTAGAAGTGAGCGCCACCCCCTGTAAGTTTTCTCCGTATATTTGGTTAGAAGAGTAGATTAGTTATAGCGTGAAAACGCTGAAGATGTTTTGTTTGTTTATTTTGTATTAGACAGTTTAGAGGGAAATTATTAGTTAGAATTGGGGTTTTGTTATATTTCTTTCATTTATTTGGCGCCACTTAACTCTCGTTTCCCCCACCATCTTTAATCTATATTGATTGATTTATGTTGTGAGATCTTGTAAATAATACTTTATTACTTTTTGACTTCCTTTCACTATTGTAAATAAATTCACTTATTTTTGCAGTATTTTGGTTGTCGTGTTGATATTTTGCCACCAACTGACCACAAATTATTATCACCTTAAATGTTACCTTTTAAACCCTAGATACCAAAACTTAAAAGTCGTAACAGCCATAATAATCATTTATTCATTAAATAACAACATCATTTCGGTCAGTGTTGAAGTTAATCTGGCACAAACAGGATACTAGTAGCAAAACAGGCTGCCCAGTTCCAGCTGACCTGTCACAAATGGTCGTGAAGCATAACAGCATTGGCTTGTTTGATGTGCTGAGATGCTTCCGCTGCTGAACTTTTCAAATTTGCTGCACATCTCAGGGTCAGTATGAGAAGGCTTACGTCTTTTGCATTGTAAAATGTGATATTTTTAATAAGTGATATAGGCAAGCAGAGAGATGTCATGTAAAGATCTAAATGTTTTCAGTAAATGTCAGGCCATTTTGATAGTTTAGGGATTTTCTTTGAAAAAGTTTTTGAATTCATTCATATTTTATATTTAGCTTTGTAATATAAATAAATAAGTATATATATATATATATATATATATATATATATATATATATATATATATATATATATATATATATATATATATATATATATATATATATATATACTGTTAAGAAAGATTTTTTATTATCTGAACAATTAGTATGTTGTTAACTCTGTTGAACAATGTACTTGAGAGCAATGTACTACCACAACCTTTTTTCATACCATTTTTAAAAGGTTTTAAATAATATGCCATCATCGTCGAGTCTAATATATTTAAGTAAAAAAGAAACAACATACTTTATTTGACTAATACTTAAAAAAAAAAAAAAAAACATCTAAAACAATAAGTAATCTACTAAACTGTATTACATTTTGAAATCCTTTTGGAGCAATTTCTAAAAAAAATTGAGGTAAAGTATAATGATTTTAAAGTAATCCCTCAACTCGGATCCTTAAATTCAGTCTTTTAATATGCCACAACAACAAGACTGAATTACATTTATAATGTTTTATTGCTAAATAACCCTTTTTGTCTTTAACCCATATGGATACATGTACAGAATCCATTAATGAACTAACTCTAATATACATTTAAAATATATTTAAATATGGTCAAAGAACTAAAATGTTAATGATGTTGGTCAATGCTCCACATTTGGGCTGCAAAATATATGCTTTAGCATCGATATTGCAATGTGTGCATTCTCAATAGTTACAACACAAGATATGCATGATATGTTAAGTTAACCTTGTTAACCTTATGTTATGTAAGTTAACCTTGCAGTGTATTTTTTTTACATTTAAATATACAAAATCTTACAGCATGCACTGTTTATCTCACTTTTATCTTTGCTTTATTGCATTTATCTATGCTTGTAGTTTGTTTATTACATTTTATGCCTGATTCATAAAAATGAAATTGCATTGATATATCGTTATATATATCAGAACAATAATATATCGCAATGTTTAATTTTTCCAATATCGTGCAGCCCTACTCCACATGTTGATATTTACTTGTACATTGTCTCATTCTACTTGAGATACTGATGATCTATAAAATGCAACTGTTTTCCCCCTTTTTTATTGACTATTTTAAGGCATCTCTGTGGGACAAGGCAATTTTCAGCCTGACGGGAGTGTGAAAGACAGTTGTGAAGCTATCAGAGTAATACGAGCTAGCACTTTTCCATTCATTTCCTATCCTATACTGTTTCAAAAGACTTAAATAGTCCAGGACACCGAGGATTGCCAGCACAGTGTTTTGTCTTCTGCAATGGACTACTGCCCTACATCTGACCTACTAGAGCACTGGGAAAAGTAGAGCACTCGAGGGGACCAGGCCTGTGGCAGGTGTACAGTGTTTGTGTGTGTGTGTGCCTGTGTTTCAACAATATAGCACTGAGAAATAATGAGAGGGGGTTGATGTGTTAGATGGTGAAACTTGATGGGATTCCCATTCTTGGGGATTTGAGCAACATCATTTTCATCAAATTCGCTTACTGATGCACAGAACAAGGTTAGGTTTGCTGAAACGCTCAATGTAAACCGTATATTTTCTATTTTGATACAAATAAATGCTAATAATTGTTTTGCTAAAGTGGTACAAATTTAATATCACTTTTTATAATCTATTTATGTTATACAAACCAAAATAAAAATAGAAAATTGTTAAATGAGATAGAATTATTATTTTTTAATTGACTGAAACTAGTAATTAGTCAACCTTAAAATTTTATTTATCTATGTCGGCACCAGTAGCCTAGTGGTACTGCGCGCTGACATATAGCACCAACGTGCCCATGGCGGCCTGAGTTCGATTCCCTGCTCGAGGTCCTTTGCCAATTCTTGCCCTCTCTCTGCTCCCAATGCTTTCCTGTCTGAATTCTCTACTGTCCTGTCATAATAAAGCTGAAAAACCCCTAAAAATAATTATAAAGAAAAGCTTTATTTATGGTTTTTAATTCAGTTTCACTTTTGCATAATTGATCAAAAAGGTAAAGAAAATAACACACACGCACACCGTTTTATCCACTTAAATGATCTTATACAGTCATGTAACTTTACAACTATACAATATCAATTCCAATTATGGATTTCTGTCGGTAATAAATTAAGATTTAATATTTTGAAAATAATGCCAGCAGCTAGCTTTCTGCAACTCTAACATAGTCGCCCACTGAAGCTAAGCAGGGCTGCGCCTGGTCAGTACCTGGATGGGAGACCACATGGGAAAGCTAGGTTGCTGCTGGAAGTGGTGTAAGTGAGGCCAGCAGGGGTGCCCAACCTGTGGTCTGTGTGGGTCCTAACACCCCAGTATAGTGACGGGGACTCTATACTGCTCTTTTGGAAGAGACGTTAAACCGAGGTCCTGACTCTCTTTGGTCATTAAAAGTCCCAGGATGTCCTTTGAAAAAGAGTAGGGGTTTAACCCCGGCATCCTGGCCAAATCTGCCTACTGGCCTTTGTCCATCATGGCCTCCTAATCATCTCCATATCATAATTGGCTTCATCACTCTGTCTCTTCTCCACCAATCAGCTGGCGTGTGGTGTGCGGTCTGGGGCAAAATGGCTGCCGTCGCGTCAACCAGGTGGATGGTGCACACTGGTAATGGATGAGAAGATTCCCCCCTATGTGTAGAGCGCTTTGAGTGCCCAGAAAAGTGCTTTATAAATTTAAGGAATTATTATTATTATTAAAAATATAAATACAGTCACTGATTCGGTTTTTGACTATGAGCCAAAAATGTATTAAACGAAGGGATGGACATATCATTATTGGCCAGTAAATGCTATTTTTAATGTTATCGTTATCTGTCCAATGTCAAAATTCTTTAAGCCGATAGGTTAAGTAATTGTACAGAACTGCCTGCCGTGCACATGCGTGGGTTGAACTTGTTCAGACTTGTCCAGTGCACTATAATGGAGATAGGTTTGTCATGATACTGGAACTCGATACCAATCGCTACAGAAATTTTTTAAAACGTCAATTTCCTGCTAAAATTTGAGCGCTGTTGAGAATGTTCTTAAACAGTGCTGATTTGTCATTGTGTTCACGTGCCTAAACAGAAATGACTCTGGTTGGCAATGAAGGTCATCGGTTCACTGAACTCACGCTAGTTTACTGAGTGTAACCACAGATACAGGGACACTGGAGCATTTTAAAGCTGCAATTCATCAGCGGATCGCTCGTATGTGTGGTTATAGATAAACCAGCTGATTGATGTGACTTTAAAATGCTCCAGTGTCTCTGTATCTGTAGTTACTCTCAGTAAACAGTGAGGAGTATGGTAAACTGAAAGAACAACTCTGTACTTTATTTGTTTTATTCCAAATGTAATTTAATAATTCTATCATCCATATTAAATGTACAAATTTATATTAAGCGCAGCGCAGTATACTTATTTTATACCATATCTCAACATCTCATATTATACTATTTCTTACATATACGCACATGCACGGTCGCACACACATACATATGACATCCATACGTCATCACGTGGAACAGTGAGTTCTAGTGATTCACATCCTTCTTTTTTTTTTGAGTGACGTAACAGCAGTGCTATACAAGGCACAACATTTTTCAGTGAATCATCCCTCCACCTCCGCAGCATAAATACCACCTGTTTGAGAGTGCAGAGGGCCGCAAACCTCTGAAAATCACACAGCTATCCTCATTAAGATGCAAACTCCCACAGTCTTGCAGCTAATTCTGAACCCTATACTTACACTCTTCCTCCACAACATCCAGTGTTATTAGCATTATTTAAGGCATTGTGCTAAAAGCAAGAGAGAGTGTCCACAGCTGATTCACGAAGGACAGTTCTTAAAAGAAATACAAGCTTACATTTTACTAAATTTATTTATTAAATATATTTCATATTCATCTGATCATAAATCTCCTCAAGCCGGTGGGAAAAGCCAGTCAGAAAAAACAGCTCTTGATTAAAATGTTTTAACAGGGGAGAATTTAATATATTGTTTCTTTTAAATGCACATATTAGAGAGCTAACTCAAACGATAAAATGATTTGAACTCAAGTCAATATTTTGAGTGCATTACAAGATTAAAACATTAACAATTTATAACAATCAGAGATCACAGGGCATTTAGAATAGCAGTGTATATCAAGTTCTGCAAACAGAGAGCAAGTGGGGGTTTCTGAACCCTGTGAAATTACTGAGCACAAAATAGGGGGTTAACTGGCTCACGTAAAACAGGCTGAGTGAATCCAAGTCAAATTCTGTTACAATGATTAGCTCCTTATGCACTGGCTTTCATGTCGTTCAATAAAGCTCCATGATTAATTGGTCGAGGGTTTGATTCAAACATTCCTAAGTGATGATGTCTATCAAACCTTTGATAAAAAAAAATGTATCAGAAAATATTTAAATCAAGGCAAGGCAAGTTTATTTATAAAGCATATTTCATACTCCATGGTAATTCAAAGTGCTTTACATAAACAGGAAAAAAGAAACAAGTAAATAAAAAAAGTAAAAAAATAAAATAAAAACAACAAAGAATAAAAATAACTTGCAACAGATAAATGTTAAAACTGGTTTTAAAAGAATGAAAAAGAAATAAAAAAGACATAATAGTGCAATCTGTCAGACGTAGCCCAGTGCTCATTCAGTACAAGCACAGCTAAACAGATGTGCTTTCAGTCTTGAGTTGAATGTGCCTAATGTTGGAGCACATCTGATCTTTTCTGGAAGCTGATTCAAGCAGCAGCGGGCATAATAGCTAAAAGCGGATTCACCCTGCTTTTACTGAACTCTTGGAATTTCTAATTTATTTGATCCTAAAGATCTGCGTGATTTGTTAGAATTGTATTTAGTGAGTATAAATCAGTATTTATCTTTACATGTACTGTGTGTAGGGCTGCACGTTATTGGAGAAAATCTGACTTTACAGGGTTTTTTTTTTTTGGTTTTTTTTGCAATATATATTGTGAGATGACATGAATAGCTCTATTTGGAAAAAAAAATCCGTAATTTAGATTGATTGGGAAGATCTTGATTGTTCTTTTTCATGCTTTGCATCTGCACAAAATATAATACATTACAAGCTTTTTATTTAGTAAAAGATGAAAGTGAAATAAAACTGTGCTTTCTGGGGTGTCAATCAGTTAAAGAAATGGAATAATTAAATGTAAAATAACAGTCTACATTGTAGGGCTAAAACTTTTGTAGGGCTAAAACCAAATTATTTGATTTAATCTATATAAGGCTTCACTTCCTGGACCGGTATGCTAGAAGGGTGGTTGTTTGATGTCTAGAAGTCATAGTATCATCAACAGACCAAGAAGAAAAGCGACAGAGTGAAGAAAAAAGTAGGGCAGTCAAATTAATTATCGGAAAGGATCCCAAGGATAACACAAAATGAAAAGTTTTTTTTTTTAAATAATCGATATCTGCTGCCTGTTAAAAAAAAAATCTTAACAAACATCTTTGTTAAAGTTACAAATGGCAAAATGTATCGTGTCTCAATACTAACAATTTCTGAAATGATCACACAGTCAAAAGCCTTAACAAAACTGGAGATAATAATCTTTTGCTTTATTATGATTAAACTTAATTTGACTCCCCAAATGTGTTATGAACTGGTTAATTATAATCAACACTCAACACTGCAGATTCTGTGATGTGACTAATACGAATGTGCACATTGCACTATCGATGCTGAAACAATATAGTGCAGCCCTAGTGTAAGTATGCAACAGATTCATAGTCCGTTAAAACCAACCTGATATAAAGAAATGTACAGTAACTATTTGACGTTTTTCAGTTTAGTCGCTAATTCGAGTTCAGTCATACAAAAGTAGCACCCAAGCTCATCAATAAACCCACTTGTCATTAGGGGATAAGAAAATCGCATTAAGTTGTACGAATGAGGCTAATTCATATGAATTTGAACAATGAAACTAGTTATGAATTGCCATGAGATTGTGTTGGTTACAAAAAGCAGTGACTGCATGATGAAGCCTACTGCCACTTTAAATATTGTCCCTGTACATATTTTTGCCTTATAATTTTATAAGATATGATATTGTAATAGAAAGAGTGTTGTTTTCACACATGCTGAAAAAAACAGTGTTTTTTGTCCCTGAATAAATCTGTTTTTAAGGAATCATTGGAAACTGTCTTCATAAAGACAGTAACCTGATTTATGATAAAGTTGTTCATCAATAAAACAAAATATTCAAGCACCAAATTGTCTATAACAAAATCGTATACACACATCTTATTTATAATGTGTCAAAATCACAAATCCCTAACTCTAACACCCTTAAATCATGCCTAAAAATGCAGAGATGTTACAACCCAAGCTTGGGTAAAAGATGGTAAAACTCAGCGATTGAATTACATTAAAACATATATATTTTAATCCACTTTCAACCTTAGATGTCAGTAATAACACAGTAGTAAATCACCTTTTGAATTAAGCAAATCTCCTTTTAAAAGTAACTTTTTTGCTTCAATTGAAGATTGTTCCAGTACTAGACACAACTGAGTGAAACTCTGATTCATTAAGTGATAAAACAAGTGAAGTCTTTCACGTTCACAAGTGAAGTCATTGAATTATTGAACATTTGAGCAATGAACATTTAATCAGAAGCTCTATTAAATAACATTATACTTTAATCGTATGTTTAGGTGGTGGATGAATTGTGATCTCTGTTTTGAACCATAAAGTGTGATTTTCGGTTTCTCCAAAATGATGTAGCATGCCTTCAATATTTCACACATCATTCTGTGTCGCCAAGTCTGACTAAACTGCACAATGGATTTTGGGTTCACCGTTTAATGACTATAAAATGAACTCGGCCTTGACAGTGAAGCAAATCACAGTCATTCAAGGTGCCCTTAAAGCATACTATTTTAAAGCGATCACTGCCATTAATTGAGCTTTACGGAACACTTCCTGATTAGATTATTTCATTTCTATTAACAAACAATGCCATCATCAAGGCATGATACTAGACTGTGCAGCGATGTAACTATCTATAGAAATGAAGAACTGAGCTTAACTGTGTCAAAGAGACAGAGGAAGCCATATACTGCAAACTTCATCATCGCATTGCTGTTTTCAATGACAAAAGGCATTAAATAAGTCCATATAGTGTACATGGGTACATTTTAAATCGAAGCAATCCAGACGCTACTTCAAGCTTCATGGAAAAGCTGTTGAAAATAAAAATCACACTGTTCCAGGGTACTTGACACAGTGGACTGACTCAGATCTAATAAATCTCATATGCGCCCACCACCTCCGCAGACTCTCTCTCTCCCTTTCTCTCTCCCTCCCTCACTGTCTTTCAGGATATAGCTTTCTGTCCTTCACTAAGCATGACATCAAAACTAAACAGTACTGTATTTATGTCAGTATAATAAACAATCAAATCACACACACACACACACACACACACACACACACACACACACACACACACACACACACACACACACACACACGTCCATTCATCCTTATCATTGCCTTTATCCATAATTTTGCAGTTTTGCAATTTAAAAGCCAGGATCAATAGAGTGGATTACTGCTCACCCAATTTTTTAGCAATATTTTTTCCTGAAAGTATTTTCCCATTCATTCTTCCCATAAAGGATTTTTAAAATTCAGCTTTATAAGCATAGCTTTACAGCTATTCCAATTTCCAACTTTATAACTAGGTCCACACGAAATCTGTGTGCGCAGAAATCTGCAGATTTTTAGGCCATCGTTGAATCTATTTATTTATTTGTGTAAATGTGTGTAATTTTATATTTAATTATTTTTATTAATTTCAGTAATATTATTGGCTAATATGAAAATGTTCAGTTAATTTATTTACAATACAGATTGTAAAGTAATATAATGCTTTGTTTACCAAATAAGTGGATCTAATTGGATTTGCATTGTAAACATTAACAAAAGTTATAAATGTATTATTTCTTTATTTCATATGTTCATGTGTTTTAAGTTATGGTACTCTCAAAACCATTTGGCATAAACTCACAATTTTTTTTTAAAATTCTCAGCAGAAAGAGCAAAAAAATCAGCTAGAAGACGAATCACATTACAAACTTTGATTTGAATCAAATAAGCAAATGAAAATCTGATTAAAAAAAAAATGTCTTTAAAGAACTTTAATCCCATGAAGCACTGCAAATGGCAGATCAGATTCAAACTTTCAATCAACAGAAATTTTAGTTTTGTTCTTCAGATTTTTGCTATACAGATTACAGAATGTATCCCATTTTTTTGCACAAACATTGGTACTACTATACATCACATTGAGGCTGTACGCTTAATCGAAACCAAATCACAATCGCGATTTTGAAACATTTCGATTAGTTAATTGCAAGAGGTTGCAATAGGGAATATATAAGTATTATTTAATTTCCCCCACCCAGAGCAAATGCATGGCAGTCTGTGCATGACAGTCTTACTAGCCAATTAAGTGAGCACACTTTCATTCTGCCCAATCGAAAGTTTTCAATCTGCCTCATACACTCTCAGACATAAAGGTACAGGAGTTCTCACAAGGGCAGTACCTTTTCAAAATATACATATTTGTACCCAAAGAGTTCACAGGGGCACCACAAAGGCGCATAATTAGTGGCCAAATGTACCTAAAAAGTACCTTTGAGGGGCCATTATGGACCCTTCAGGTACAAATATGTACCTTTAGAAAAGGTACTGCCCCAGTAACAGCTCCTGTACCTCTATTTCTGAGAGTGTATCAGCCATGTTAGATTGCTGAGTGTTCTGTGTTTTTATAGTTATTATTTTTTGGTTGTATAATAAGCGGTGACGCAGTGGTGTAGTGGGTAGCACTGTCGCCCCACAGCAAGAAGGTCGCTGGTTCAAGCCTCGGTCAGTTGGCGTTTCTGTGTGGAGTTTGCATGTTCTCCCAGTGTTCGCTCGGGTTTCCACCGGGTGCTCCGGTTTCCCCCACAAATTAAAAGACATGCAGTATGTGAATTGGGTAAGCTAAAATTGTCCGTAGTGTATGTGTGTAAATGACTGTATATGGATTATTCCCAGTGATGGGTCACAGCTGGAAGGGCATCTGCTGCGTAAAACATATGCTGGATTAGTTGGCGGTTTATTCTGCTGTGGCGACCCCAGATTAATAAAGGGACTAAGCCGAAAAGAAATTGAATGAATGAATAATAAGCTACATTATCTCCTTAGTTTGAGTTGAACTTGTTTACAGAATTTTATGTGTGCCTACTGTTTAAATGTATGTTGAAGTAAGTTAATATCTTATCAGTTTCTTTTTTAACTACCATTCACTGCATTTTAGCAGTGAGAAGCTACAATACAGATTATTGAACTGAAGATCCACTACATTATTAAATTGCAAATGAAATCACAATCGCAATATCAGTCAAAAAAAATGCAATTCAATTTTTTGATGATTCACACAACCCTACATCACATGACACTTCAACACATTGATGCTATTAAAAATTCGTCAAGAGAATCAAAAAAGACAAGAAAGAATAATCACCAAAAATAAAATAAAATAATTATATACCTCAGTTATCACGCCATACCTTCAAACACATTACAAACTTCAAAAAGAAACTCCAAATAAAACAGTTTGTATTATAATAAAAGTTAATTAAAATAAGTAAAATATGCAGCTCAAAGTTTATCTCAAATAATTAAACCAATAACTAATCTGATAAATAAATAAATAAAGCTAGTGCATTTTATAAAGTCTCAATAACATCAACTTGTCAATCCAAGTTTAGAACAGACATCATAAGACTCATCACCTGTCATCTTAACAGCTGTGAATGCTCTCATAGCAGGAATACTTCCTCCTGCAACAGATGTTAAGATAAAGCTGATCTGCCAAATATATAAATAAATAAACCAGCTTGACAATTCTAAAACATGAATGCAGCCGGATTTGAGTCTTGACGCATGCTGTAATGTTGATACATGTTGCTGCCCGTGTCACCGGTCTTTTGTTACACTCATGGAGACTGAGGCGCATCAGTGGCCGGAGAAATGAAGTGTTCAGCTATTTGAAACATCATTGTTCCAACAAACAGAATTTAAACTGAATTGTAAAGCGGCATCTCGGCGGGAAATGAAATAAACGGAGACCAGCAGAAAACAAGCGACGTGTTTCAGTCAACGCAATTAATGCCATTTGCATCAAGAACATCATCACGCTGGGATTCTTATGAACAAACAACAAAGCGCAAAATATAATGAAAGCTTACCTTCGGCTATTTAGCAGTCACAATTCATAAACAGAGAGTGGTGAAGTAAATCCTTTAGCGTTTCCGAAATACAGTCAGTGAACGGAAGGGTGGTCGCTCGATATGATATTGGATCCCGTCTGATCCGCACCTGACAGCGAGCTGTGGAGCTGCAGCGGAGGTACGTGTGCTGTTCAGAGATGCCGGAGCACTGGCAAAATGCGTCCTGGAGTACGGCCAGTGGACTTCACTCAGATTCTTATGAAGAAACATTGCGCTAAAGAAAACGATAATTTAAAGTTAATTCTTTCTTTCTTTCTTTCTTTCTTTCTTTCTTTCTTTCTTTCTTTCTTTCTTTCTTTCTTTCTTTTAATATGAAAATTAACGAAGTAACAACTGAGAGAGTGTGTTGATTAAACAGCTCCATCAATGTCTGTATAACATTTAAATAATTATTAGTTAACAATTAAAAAAAAAAAAAATACATGTTTCTATAGCTTAATTATACTGCATTAAAGAATTATACTGGCTCTTTACTTAAACCAATAGTTCACACTCAATCATCCGGTATATGACTTTGATCTTGGAAGAACACACATAAAATAAAATAAAAAATAAATAAATAAACTGCTGAAAATGTAGTCCAGCTAAATGCATCGTCTGGTCACTGGTGCCATGTATATTCATTTTGTTTCCCTTGTAACCCATATGTTTTAGTTTTGTTTCTAAAACATGACAGCTGAGGCACTAGTTTGTATTCTAATAAATATTTAATGAGCACAGTTTCAGCGAAAACATATTATATATTTTTGCTAATTTTACTGAAGAAAACAAATGCTTGGATGGTCTGAAGGTGAGTGAATTAACAGCAATCTTTATTTTTTGGATGAATTTTCCATATCAAAATGTCTGCATTGTATAGGCTGAAAATCCGGATTTATACAGGTTATACAAATACAACCATCCATGCATTGCTCTGTTGAGTGACTTTTGGATTATAATCTATGCCAGGATTTAGATTTTGCCAACCGGATACGCTCCATCACAAACCATCATTGTATTACGTTGTCACAACTTTAATTCCAAGAAACAAACAGATAATTTTAGAATTAATCCTTTTTTTTTTTTTTTTTTTTTGCATTTTAATGTTTTAAAATGACACACATGCAAGATGCTTTAAAGCTGAAACAACAGTTTATGTTGTAAAAAATGTGAATGTATATATTTTCAAAATGAGGTTGCTATGATTCAGTTAACATATAGCATGATAAAAAATAAAAATAAAAAAAATAAAAAATAATAATAATGGATACATAATATTTAATATTTTAATAACTTTAATAATAAAAATATTAACAGTAAATTAATTCATTAGATATTCTATACTAGCATCAATAATATTCTTTATCTTATATTATACTTAACTTACTATACGGTCAAAAGCTTGGGGTCAATAGGATTTTTCAGTGTTTTAAAATAAGCTTATCTTAAGCTATTATCACCAAGACTGCATTTATTTTATCAAAATACAGTACAAAGAGTAAAAATGTGAAATGTTATAGCACGTTAAATAACTGATCAAAAGTAGTTTATCATTTAATTTATTCATTTATTCCAGTGATTTTAAAGATGAATTTTTAACTTACACCACATGATCCTTCAGAAATCACTCTAATATTAATAATAATAATAATAATTATTATTATTATTATTATACAATGTAGACATACAATACAGTCAGTTAAATAAAATTTTAATAAACACTTAACAATTTAACAATTTGATTTACATTTAATAAATGCCTCCTTGATGAACAGAATAGTTTTCTTTCAAGAAACACTGACAAAGTTTTGACAGGTAGTTTACAGTTGAAGTCAGAATTATTAGCCCCCCTGTTTATTTTTTCCCTAATTTCTGTTTAACAGAGATATTTTTAACACATTTCTAATCATTATAGTTTTATTAACAATTTCCAACAACTGATTTATTTTATCTTTGCCATGATGACAGTAAAAAATATTTGACTAGATATATTTCAAGCACTTCTATACAGCTAAAAGTGACATTTAAAGGCTTAACTAGGTTAATTAGGTTAACTTGGCAGGTTAGGGTAATTAGGAAAGTTTTTGTATTTCGATGGTTTGTTCTGTCGAAAAAAAATTATAGCTTAAAGGGGATGGTAAAATTGACATTAAAATGGTGTTTAAAAATTAAAAACTGCTTTTAGTCTAGCCAAAATAAAACAAATAAGGTTTTCTCCAGAAGAAAAAATATGATCAGACATACTGTGAAAATGTCCTTGCTCTGTTAAACATCATTTGGGAAATATTTAAAAAAAAAAAAAAAAAAAAAGGGAGGCTATAATTCTGACTTCAACTGTATATAAACAATGAAACAATCAAATACACATTGATTAATATTGCATAAAGTCTGAATTTGAACCCGCAATCATTCGTTTTACATTTCAGATCTTCTTTAACTCATTGGTGGAGTTTTGATTTCTTTGCCACTGTTGCCTATGGCTTGCTTGGTTGAAATTTGTAGAGATGTGTTTTAGTGGACAGTGAAGCTGAATTAAACTGAACTTCAACAGTGACATTAATATTAAACAGCATTTTTAATTTAACTACAACTACGCCAGCATGTTACCACAACTCTCTTGCCTGAAATGTTCTACATTCTGAAAAAAGAATTATGTTTTTTATTCTCCTTTTTGTCTATATGTAGAGCTGCTTTGCCAATCTACATTATATCAAGCACTATAAAAATACAGATGAGTTGAATTGAACTACTACAAACACTGGCAAGAGTTTTTAAACATGTTAAATAAATTTGGCAAAAATGTCAAATGTCAAATTTAAATGAAAGAAAGAAAGAAAGAAAGAAAGAAAGTCTTGCTTTCCAAACTGTTTGTCTTTATTAAATCTAGAAACAATGTTAAACTGTAATTTGAGCAGTGGATGTGTCCCTTTCTCTGCCTCTGGAAATGAGGCACTTAGGGTTCTGTGTACTCAAAGAAAGAAAGAAAGAAAGAAAGAAAGAAAGAAAGAAAGAAAGAAAGAAAGAAAGAAAGAAAGAAAGAAAGAAAGAAAGAAAGAAACAAACAAACAAACAAACAAACAAACAAACAAACAAACAAACAAACAAACAAACAAACAAACAAAAATGTCACTAAAATAAATACTTATTTTTTACTATGCTCAAAGCACTTGCTGTAAGTTTGGAAATAAAGCCTAAAAATCCAGGCCAATATAACTTCCAAAAGATACAAAATCTCTGTGCAACATGTCATACTTGGCTTCAAAATAGCATTAATTATAAGGAGCCATCCAATTAAATGGCATTGTTCTCTTTTAACATATCTGATCATCTGTCTGAATAGGGCCTATCAGAGGCCGCGATGGTGCATGTGAAATGGGGAACCCTGCGGCGCAGCCTGTCTGTAGAAGGTCAAAATGATCTGGCCCTTTCACAGAGCCCATGTCACCCGCATCCAATCAGAGAACTGAATAGAACCAAATGAGAGGTTTCATAAGCTCTTTTTTGCTGCTGCCATTCTTGCTCTTAGTTAGACTCAGCATGCATTTGATCCTGCGGAGCCAAATTTACATCTGTGACATGAAAGGAGCTCATTTTCTTCCTTTTCATTGCTGATTCATATTGTAGCGTTCACATTGCGGCTTGATGAGCTTTCTCTTTTCTTGTGTGGAAGGTAAAACTCCACCCGTGCCACAAAAGTATGCTTTAAAATAGCAGTAATGTTTAATGGCCACTGATTTAGGGGTATTATATTTGTGTTACTATTTCCATTCACCAAAAGTATGAGGGCCTCTTGAAGTATAAATGATTAACCAGCATGTTGTTCAATCATTCCATCATATGCTGAGATTAAGCTCTTATGTTTTGTATCACATATTTTAATTATTGTTAATATTTATAGTGTATTTAATATTACAATTCATGTACATCTATAAAGTGCAACCCATTTAAAAAAAAAAACACCTGAATAGTTAACTGCATGTATAAAATTAGGAAAGAAATTTGAAATTTGCTATCATTAATTTAAATGTTTTAATAGTACACAGACTTTAGCTCTTGAATTAGCAGAGCTTTCCTAGTCATTATGAGAATTATGAATAGATGTCTCAGAATTTTGGGCAGGTACTTGCAATTTATACACACCATACAGGGTGTTGTAAGAAACATGATTCTGTTCTGACACCTAGTGGTCTGAATGATCAGTTACAAGTTTGAATTTAATCTGATCTGATTTGGGGAATGCACCTTTTGTGATAACATATGGGTATGTTGGCAAAATGAAGACTAGAATAGGCTCCTTAATCGCTTTTCTGTAAATTTAGAGAAAAGTACACTCATAAAAAAATTTAACTTTTTTTTTTATACATTATACTACAAATGACAACTTCTCAACATAAAACAGGTCAGCCTGGTGAAAAGAGTGGTTCTTTTTTCTCAAAAAGTGGGCCATTGTGCAGTTATAAATACTGCATTTTAGTGACATTTTAGGCACTGATATTAGCTGGATTAGCTTGTCGGATGGTCATCATAACCACACTTTTTAAGGTACCAAAAACATTTGCTAAATATACAGAATAAAGAAATATGAAAAAAAAACACTTACTTTTAAATACAAATTTATTACAACATATATCATTAGAAAAAAAAGATTAAAAATATATATATAAAAAATAAGATCATGATTTACAAAAATAGCCTAAATAGTATTAAAATTAACTTTTATTTGGGCCACTTTTGGTGCTTTAAATCTTTTTATTGGTATTTTTTCTCTCTCAAGAACAAGGTCCAAGATTCAGAATATGGGCTACTTGTGAAAGATGACTTTACGTTTAACATCCATGTTTTCTTGCCCATGTATGTTAGACACATGAAAAATAATTGTTTGCATTCATTTGAAGCCTTCTTTGATGGGTTATTTTCATAATTTATGATGGCATAGCAGTCACAATAAGGCAAATGAGCTCATGTATGTGACAATACTATAGGGGGGGATAGGGGGATACTTGTTATTTTAATAAGGGGGGTGGGGGGGGGGGGGGGGTTCTTTCGAACCATCCCCAATAGTTTTTTCAATTAAAATATGCCTTGACTTATGTTAAGTTCGCTTATGTCTGAAAGGGTGTATTTATGTACAAATGTACATACTCTAAATACTTTATTACATACTCTACTAACTACTGTACTTATAAACAAAATGTACTATAAAATAATTATTTATTTTGCATAAACAGATTTCAATGATTTGAAGGACAGCCACATTGGGGCCACATTTACCCTTTATGTGACATCAATTGACTTTTGCTGGAAATAAGTCTGGTAAAATTAAAACTACAGAATAATAATACTAAATAAAAAAAATAAGAAAAAGAATTGACAAAACCTGGAACGTCATTAACTAAATTTAAAACCTAGCTAGGCCTACATAAAAAGATGGGTAATTTTTGTATGTTTCCTTACTGTTTTGAGATTTTTTTAAATATACAAAGTTAAAAATGTAAATAAATAATCATTTTTCCACTTCGGCCACCAGATGACAGCAACGCAAAGAGTTTAAATGACGTATATCACTCATCCATTGACATTTGCAGGTTGTGATACCGCTATATACGATATTTTAAATATTGGAAATTCATTTATGACACAAAAACACATTTTGGCCTTCACAAGTATAGGCTACAGTAAATGAAAACCTAGCCTATTTTCCTAATCAACAAGTGTTAAGCAAAAACTATTCAAAACAAAACATTGCACTCTTTTAAATGCATTTGTCAAGGATTTAAACAACCAGCACGTATTTTGAGCTCTAGTAGTTCGAGTAAACAGGTTAAAATGTTTTATATAACACCGACTAATCATAGTCGGCGCAGTGGCCCCTTTAAAAGAGCACTGCAGCTCTTCACAGAAAAGGTACCAGAAGATGTAGACCAAAAAACTGCGTCTGATTTTGTTTTCTTTTAGAAATATGAATCAAAACAACCTTCGAAATGACAAACTAAGCTACAAAATCAGTCATTGCGCAACAGAGATACTGTGTTGAGCCGCGCACACCATCACTCGTCCGTCCTGCGTTTCAACACAGCATCGCATAAGGACGAGGAAGGTCAAGAGAACATGCATCGCTGCCCGGATAAAGGACGGGTTTCTGAATCACCAGAGAAAGAAACCAATGGAGAGGTTTGTGATTCGAAGCAGAATCTTGAACGCCGGAAAACAGAGGAATGCCCGTTTCTCATCTGTTCTCCGGCGCTCGAGCATCTCTGAGCCGCATCAGCAAACCGAGCAGCGCGATGGCCAGTGACCGGTGTTCTGGAGGTGCGATATTTTGATTAGTTGAAGACAAATGTCCTCTGACTAACTCCTCCTGTGCTGCCTGGAGAGCATGTGGCCAAACCCACTGGGCTGAGAGAGGGACCAGCACCAGCAGGGGAACTCTATATAAAGCCTGACATAGTTTGGGGGAATTAAGCAGCAGTTGTTTTAGCATCCAGGTTGTACAAGTAGAGGAACACAGCGAAAACCATTTATAATCATGGCTCACGCTTGGGGATATGGACCAGCTGACGGTAAGATTAACTTTAATGATATTAATGTTAATATTTTATAATGTATGTTTAATGTTTATTCTTAGTAGCTATAATGTTTTATTCTTATTTTTATTTAGGAGAAAAGCTGGAGCACTTATTTTAATATCTAAAATAATTTAAACGTAGCAGTAATTTATATTAAACAATGAAATGTTAATTTTACTCAAGGTTAGAGTCTTGTCTTAGAGTCTTTTACAAAAGCTTTTTGTCTTGTTTCCAGTCTAAATATCTAAAAATGTTTAAATCAAGAAATATTTTCTACATAAGCAAAAAACAAACAGTTTTCAATTGTTTTTTTAAGTTACTTTCTATAAGGAGAATATAACATTTTCAGTTGTTTTCTAAAATAAAAATTAAGCTAGCTTTTCTTTAACCAAGCAAAATAATCTGTCAATGCATAAAATACTCTTATTTCAAACTGAAAACAAAATTACTTTACTACTACTTTTAAGTAAAATGTGCATTAAAAAATTGAAATGAATATGCTTAATTTAGAACAAAAGAAAAAAAGACAAAAAAGAAAGAAAGAAAGAAAGACAGAAAAGAAAAACAGTGTTATGACTGAAACAACATGGATAAATTACTCTACAAAAACAAAAGTCACTTCTAAATGTAAAATCAGCTAAAAAGAGCTCCTGGAGGTAACAGCTGCACATATCCACTTCTCACCGCCTACAATTTCTAACCTTGAATTTTGCAAAGAATGTAAACGTGCATCTAGACACTGTGCTTTTATCTTCTTGCATTCAGCTTCTAATCTATTTCTCCTGCTCATATCATTTCAGGGCCAGAGAGTTGGGCAGAAAGCTTTCCTATTGCAAATGGACCCAGGCAGTCTCCCATTGATATCGTACCCACCCAAGCACAGCACGACCCTTCTCTGAAGCATCTCAAATTGAAGTATGACCCAGCCACCACCAAGAGCATCCTTAATAATGGCCATTCATTCCAAGTGGATTTTGTTGATGACGACAACAGCTCAAGTTAGTATACTGCACAATGCAAATGTTGGGCTCAATCTTAAAGAGACAGGTAACACAAAATTAAAACCCTACCATCATTTACTCTAACTTCACTCAAACCTAAACCCTTGACCATAAACTTTCATACTGTTGTTTTTTTTTACTATGGATTTCAATGGCTACTGGTTTTCAGCATTCCTCAAGATATATTTATGTTGAGTAGAAGACGATGTTTGAAACTACTTAAATGATGAGTAAATGTTAATATTTGGGTGATCTTTCTCTTTACCATCTTAAGACATTCTCAAGAGACTTTATCAGGATGGTGGTTTGGCTACAGTGGACAATCATTGTTAGCATAATCATTGCCAAACATGCATAATTACAATTATACCACTGGACCCACTGCAATGTTTGCAGATTGCAGAGTGCTAAAATGAAAATATGATATTTTTATTCATAAAACATGCAATAGTAGCTATATATATCCATGACTATATTTCATGACCTGTTTTTATCCATTCATTATTAAATTTAGTTTTAAGTAGTCCATGGGTGGCTTCTCCTTGATCACTTTATCCTAGTCAGCAGGGGGGCCTTACTAGAATTCAGTCTTGCTTTCCAAACTGTTTATCTTTATTAAATCTAGAAACGATGTTAAACTGTAATGTGAGCAGTGGATGTGTCCCTTCCTTTGCCTGTGGAAATGAGGCACTTAGGGTTCTGTGTACTCAATTGCTAATGCATTCTATTATGAAAGAAAGAATAGAGCCACATATCAATGTTGTGTGCCCTGGTTGGTCAATGAGAGCAACATGTGCTGAATTTCAATGATCCTTTCAAGGGGGTACTCACACATATGCTCAGAAAAAAAGAGTTCTAAACAGCTTATCTACTAATATTTTTTAGCATGCAAGATGTTTGCTATACTGTAAGCAAGATGAAAGCAGAGGTAACACGTTATTTTGATGATTCATTTGAGTAGTAGACTGTCTGCTTAATATCTGTTAAAACTGCTCATTGAACAGACATTTATCTGACTATAAGAAACTTTGCAAGTGCAAACTTTGCAACTTACACTAACCCCAACCTAGCAGTCTACTTAATCTAATGAGAATTAGTTGGCATGTAGATGCAATATAACATAAATTCAACAAACGGACCATCAAAATAAAGTGTGACCGAAGCAGATACTGGAGATTTTTAGGTGATCAATGTTGACTCAATCAACTGCGTTGATGACATTAGTATGCTCACATTAGTACAGTATGACCGCTTGCATTAACATGGCCAACAAGCAGTCTCACAGAATACAAAACAGGAGGTACAGTGTTCAATATTTAAGAGAATTTAAAGTTATATATATATATATATATATATATATATATATATATATATATATATATATATATATATATATATATATATATATATATATATATATATATATATATATATATTAATGAAAAAAAATGCTCTAAATGACAACATTTTTATTTCTAGTTTGGAAAAAATGCCATCAGCAGTTTTGCTTAAAAAATAAAATAAAATAAAATAAAAATTAACTATACATTTTAAATCCAGAAAAGACAACAATTTGTAAGCGGTCATAGTATATAATGTAATATACAGTTAACAGAAATTTTGAGATTTTTTTTTTATGTGTATTTTTTATTAAAACATATTTGAATTATAAACTTGTTATTTTAAATTGTGCAACATTTGTATAATAATTTTTATTCAATACAAGCAACAACTATTACATATGTTTTGATTGTTTAAATGCATTTATACATGATATACAGTTTCAACACATTTCCAATGGCTAATGCTTTAGTGCTGCCTAAGGAACAGATGCATCATTTTTATAATTATTTGTGTGTGTGTAGCTCTGGCTGGAGGTCCCATCACAGGGATATACAGGTTGAGACAGTTCCATTTCCATTGGGGAAGCAGTGATGACAAGGGATCCGAGCACACTATTGCTGGAACCAAGTTCCCTTGTGAGGTAATGAGAGTTTTTTTAATTCCCACTATAAAACAGCAGCAACCCTCATTCGGCTGCGCTGAGATTCAGGCCAATCTAATTCTTGAACATCTCTCCATAATTATAGCTCACTGCTCATGAATATTCTTATGATGTTCTCTTATGAATTTGTAAATGACCTCTTTTAAATGTGCCAAGATATTAAGTCCATTCAGTACTCCTACCGCATATACTGAATGTTTCATAATAACTATATGTCTCCTCCTTCTTAAGCTTCACCTTGTTCACTGGAACACAAAGTACCCAAACTTTGGAGAAGCTGCCAGTAAGCCTGATGGCCTTGCTGTGGTTGGAGTTTTTCTCAAGGTCAGGATATTATTAAAAAAAATTAAATAAAAAAAACATGAAACAATAGAAAAAATGTCTGCTTCTGTTTACCAGATCGGCGCTGCAAATCCAAGACTTCAGAAAGTTCTAGATGCCCTTGATGACATCAAATCAAAGGTATGAACAGTACTTTTGGTAAAAGCTATAGTTATGAACTCAAATAATTAGGACCTGTTTGCACCAAGAATGATAACTATAACTATATTAGCATCCACACCAATCAACATTAATATTGCTTATATTATAAACATGTTGGATAGGTTTCTCCAACCATTTACCCACCTTTCTTTTCATTCTTTTTGCTGCTGAACACATATCAAGAAATTTTGGAGAATACTGGAAATTTATAGCCATTGACTTCAATAGCATTGTCTCACTGTTTTATGTTTTAAATATATGTATTTTATAATGTTCTCAAAACTCATATTGGATCCACTTTAAGGTGCATAAATGATGAGAAAAGCTTTGGAAAATATGATTTTTACTGTTCAGAACAAAACAAAAATGTTTCCAATGATATTCTTCTTCTGTGTAATTTTCCATAAAGCGGCAATGTGGAATGCTATTATTTGAAATGTAGATTTTATTTTATTTTTATTAAACTTGATGCTTTTATTATTATATTTATCATCCTTTGTGTGAACGCTTGTCTTCATATGTTTTCATTTTTCTGTTAACATATATCTGTTTTTTCTCCAGGGCAGACAGACTACATTTGCCAACTTTGATCCTAAAACCTTGCTGCCCGCCTCTCTGGACTACTGGACTTATGAGGGCTCTCTGACCACCCCTCCTCTGCTGGAGAGTGTCACCTGGATTGTTTTGAAGGAGCCGATCAGTGTTAGTCCTGCTCAGGTAACTTCATCAAGCACTTAATCATTCAGACATTTGTTTGTGTACTTACAATAGTTGACCAGGGATCTCTATATAGTCCTATTACTTTAGCTTTTTTTGATTCGGTTTTAATTGTACACATATTCATAGAGACATTTTTACAGCATTGCATTTTAACACTACAACAATGTAATAAGAGCTTTTTATATTACAGTGTGATTAAGCAAATAAAAACTATGTAACATAGTCATTATACTGTATAAAATAGGTTATAACTAGGTATCCCTAAACCTACACCCGAACCTAACCTTAAACCATGTAGCTACCTTTCATAACCCGGAACTTTCTTAGGCACTAATACGTTAATGACAGATATTGTTAATAAAAACACATGAGCTTCACAAAGGCTCCATGTGTGTAGTAATAAAAAAAGTTAAAATCAAATTTGAAACACATGTGAAATCTGTATTTTTGATTTTTTTTTTTTTAATTGCATTTTTCCACAGATGTCCACATCTGTTCAAATGGGTTTTAAAAGAAAGTGTTCAAAATCACATGTTTCATGTGTTTCAAATGTGTTCAACATATTTCAAATGTGCTTTTACATGTATAGCTCATGTGATGTTTGTGTGGTTCAGCTGTATACAGCCTTAATGTAATCTTTACATTTTATAGATAACGTTTTTGTTTTAAGGAATAAAAATAATTTACAATATCATACACATCAATTACAAATGGGTGCTTAGCCAATCAAAACGTACACAAAATGCATATGAAAAGACTTCAAAAGTATCAAATGTATTCACTTAAAAAGGCTATCACAGTGTGTAACATTTTGAACACACAAAGAGCTGGTCTGCTCAAAATGTTACACGCTGTGATAGACCTTTTAAATTTGATACTTTTAGAGTTTTTAGTGTTGGTGCCTGTCTATACATATATTTGTGTATTTTTCAATGAAACAAAATTGATTCAGCGATCCCAGGACTGACCTTTTAGTCTATGCTTTTAAAATTGTTAAATAAAACTTCACAATAGACATACAGTGTTGCTTATTTCCTGGCCAATAATTACAAAAAGCTTTCTGCTTTTTTTTCCATTACAATAATAAAAAAAAAAAAAAAAAACATCTTTCTAATACCGTCTAATTTATCAGGGAATTTAAACAATGAATTCTTTTTGATGCTCTTTGGTGGATCAAACACTATTTTTGCACAGAAAGTGTCTTAATGTTTTTAAAGCTCTCTGACTCTGAAACTGGGAGGGTCGGTGGTCCAAAGGATTCTGTTTCTACAAGATTACTTTATCTTATATATATAGCTTGCATGACAGCCAATATCATATTTAAGACAGGCTTGCGGGTTTAAGATAGAAGCTTACACCCAATAGATGAGGTGTCCCATTTTTGATTGCATTAAATTCAGTTTTGAAAAGTAGTTTGGTATAGATTAAAAAATGTCAGATGCATGTCAGCTTTAATGTTTCAAAAAACTTTAGAGTAAAAGTCAAGGTTACATCACGTGTATTTAATTTATGCTAAAATAAAACACATTCTCACTCTATACATAATAAAATATATAAAATAAATAAGTTATCATACTAAATGTACATATATTTTAACCTAGAGGTTTCAGAAACAGTAAAAGTATAACATGACAAAAAAAGATAGTATTTTCAGGCTGCACTGTGATCCTTAAATTGAGTCTTGTAATAAATGATGAAATGATCCTTGTTTAAAATATACTTAATATTAACTAATCTTTTTGATAAATCTGAACATAAATAAGAGACGGCCAAATAAATCAAACTGAAATATATATAAAAAGAAAAGGAAATACCTCCCTCCCATTTTATAATAAAATAAAATAGATAAATAGATAATTAAATAAATAAAATAATAATAATAAAAAATAAAATAAAATAAAATAAATAAAGGCAAAATGGTGGTTCAGTGGTTAGCACTGTTGCTCACAGCAAGAAGGTCGCTGGTTTGAGTCCCGGCTCGGTCAGTTGGCAGCTGGAAGGGCATCCGCTGTGTAAAACATATGCTAAACAAGTTGGCGGTTTATTCCACTTTGGCAATCCCTGATACTGAACCCCTTAAAATAAAGTAAAATAAAAATAAAATAAAATAAAATAAAATAAAATAAAATAAAAAAAAATAAAAAAAATAAAATAAAATATGGCGACGCAGTGGCGCTGTAGGTAGTGCTGTCGCCTCACAGCAAGAAGTTCACTGGTTCGAGCCTCGGCTGGGTCAGTTGACATTTCTGTGTGAAGTTTGCATGTCCTCCCTGCGCTCCGGTTTCCCCCACAGTCCAAAGACATGTGGTACAGGTGAATTGAGTAGGTTAAATTGTCCATAGTGTATGAGTGTGAATGAATGTGTATGGTTGTTTCCCAGAGATGGGTTGTGGCTGGAAGGGCATCAACTGTGTAAAAATGTGCTGGATGAGTTGGCGGTTCATTCCGCTGTGGCGACCCCGGATTAATAAAGGGGCTAAGCCGAAAAGAAAATGAATGAATGAATGAATGAATGAAAAAAAAAAATACATCAATACTTTTGCCTGTTACATGTTGAAATTTTTATAGCTGGCATATACATTATTTTTACTTTTAAATGTACAACACAATAATTATTCAGTTTTAAATATCGTCTTAAAAATCAACATCATCAACATGTATCAACGGTGAAATTATGCTTTGAAAAAAACGTCCTATACATAACCTTTCCCTGATGTAGGCGCTGCTGTTTGCCTGCAGTGGTTATTTTAAGTCTCCAGTGGTTAGTCAGAATAGTCTGGAATTCTGGCAAGTGCTGTATGAATGAGCCAAATATAGTAACCATACGCTGTAATAAGGCTCTGCGAGACTGCCTCCGACACGCTAAACACCACAATCTAACCGTCTCTCTCTCTCTCCCTCTCTCTTTTTGTCTGTCGGTTGTTTAGATGGCTAAATTTCGCAGCCTGCTGTTCTCATCTGAAGGAGAAACACCTTGCTGCATGGTTGACAACTACAGACCTCCTCAACCTCTCAAGGGACGCAAAGTTCGCGCTTCCTTCAAGTAAACCCCAGAATCGATGCCACTTGCCTTCTGATTATGGTGCTTTTGACTGGTTGTTACTGAAACATCACAGTATTTGTTCTCGATCCAGGCTTTTGCTTACATTGCAGTACTGATAACAGGAAAGTTGAATCTGATCTTCTAAAACTGTCTGCGTTTGTCATAAACGCCCATGTTATGATTGCTAAACATGAGAAATAGTATTTCGAGATGCTAAAACAGTGGTTAGTTTCCTACTATATCCTGACGCTTTTATGTAAACTGGAAAAATAAGGAGACTGCTTTATTTCTAGCTCATTTTTTGACTGCTTCACTTTGCATTTTATAGGCCATTCTTTTAGCCTCTGCAGAATTGCACTATAATTCATGTTCTACAATAGGAAAATCGTCAAGGTTTTGTGTGGGTTTATGGCAATGTGTGACTGATGAGATGTGTTGATGCTAATATACCTGCAGGAAAGCACTTATTTACAGCAATATGTTGTTGTTTTAAAGTGATTCCTTTTTCATCAAGAGGAATATCAAGGGATTATATTTTTAAATCGTTTATGAGAATGTTGAATCAAGACCTCCTGCCATAGATAATATTATTTAGATATTTCAGAATAAATATTTAATTGAGTAGTGTTGCAAACAAATATGATATGTAAATCAGTATCTATTAAGAATTTTATCTGCAATAAATGAATATATTTTAAACAACGCTTCCTGTTATTTTTTCTGTCTGATGCACAATTCAACATGTTATTACAGTCCACATGAAATCAAAATGAACCATGTGATTTTGTTAGCTTATATTGACAGTTTTGTGGTGAACAATTCATCTGTGGAAGCCATTAAAAAAATTAGTTTAAAATAAAATAAAAATCTAAAATAAAAATATGAAAATGCACTTTCCGTTTTTTTTTTAATTCAATTATATTCTCAGATTACGTGATTTGAGCTTAAATGATTCAGCTTTTATCCAGAATTGACAAATCCAGAAGATTTGTTGATAACATATTTTTTTGATGTCCATTTGAGTATAAGTAGACGGTTTGCTGAATATCTGTTGATACTGCTGCTAAACAGACATTTAACTGATTGTAAGAAACTTTGCAAGTACAAGTCAACTTACACTAACCCTAAACCCAACCCTAACCCCAACCTAACAGTCTACTTATAATCTAATGAGAATTTGTTGGCATGTAGATACAATGTTACTTAAAGTATATTGTTCATTATTTAATAATTACTTTATGCATTAAAAATGTTTGGCAAGCTCAATATTGGCTTTTTTTACTGCAACTAAACAAATCTTCTAGTGATTGTGTAAAAAAAAAAAAAAGAAAAAAAAAGAAGCTAAGCATAAAAAAAACACCGAGTATAAAATAGCAGATGACTGCTATCATCAATAGCAGATGATCAAACTATTTGGTTTGATCAGAAATAAAATAATAATAATAATAATAATAAGCAGAAAAAGAAGAAGAAGAAGAAATTTATTTATAGTGCACTTTTCTCATACCCAATACGCTACAAGACAAACAAGGCAAACAGCAACAAAGCAAAAAAATAAATAAAAACAGTGAAACATACTACAATAAAACAATAAAATATGAACGATTCAATAAAATTGGATGATTAAGTTACAAAAATAATCAATCTAAGTTAAAAGCAATGGTAAAAAGGTGAGTCTTGCGAAGTTTCTTAAAGTCAAGAAAAGCAGCATTCCTGATGCTGATGAGTAGGCCGTTCCATACTGTTCCTTAGGCGCACTGTATGAAAAAGCACGACCACCAATAATCTTTAATTTACGGTGTGATTGATACAGCAGTACTTGGAAGTACAGAAGTACTTGGGTGATATGGTGGTGCGAGGAAGTGTGTGTCAGAGCCTTTGCAGCAGAATTTTGAATATATTGTAATATATATATTACAATACTGTATCTCAGAGAGCTTGTTGGTAGGCCCCCGAAGAGTGAGTTACAGAAATCAAGACGTGAAGTGATGAAGGCATGGATAAGCCTTTCCGCTTTAGGCTGTGATAGAAAAGGTCTAAACCGTGCAATGTTACATAGGTGAATGAAGGCTATTTTAGTCAAGTGTTTAAAGTGTGAGTTACAACTGAGCTACGCATCAAAAAGTACCCCAAGATTGCGCTCATTGTTCTGCATAAAACCTGTTCTGCATTTCATACTTTCACTTTGACACTTTTTTTCAGAATAACACAAATACATAATAAATTTTTCCTCACCTCATGCTATTTTCTGTTTAAAATGACAAATTTCTGAGGTCACATTTCTAAATACTTAATTGCACAAGCTCTATTGAGAACTTTCAGCAGCAAAAGAGAAAATTGAGAATTGAGGGAAAATGGAAAATTGGCATCAGTCAAGCACTCTCTCTCTGTCCATGTTCTGTTATCATGGAGAAATAATGAGATCATTAGCCACAGATACTGTCATTCAGGCTGAGAGAGGCCTTTATCTATGAAACTGGCACATCACAACAGATGAGCACAGTTTTGGATGCCGGTCAGTGCCTCATTAACACACAGCTAATGGTCTTTGTTAGTGTCTGGCCCTACTTACGCAACCAGTGCTTTGCTTGACACATGTTTTTGCTTGAATCTTGGTTTGGATTATCTAAAGTGAAACTTAGTAATCATTTGGCAATTTGTACATCATTTGAAAAAACATTTCAACATCAGAGAAGATATTAACGACTTTTTTTTTTCTATACACTTATAACCCCACTGGCTAAGAGCAGTAGTCAAACTAGCAATTTCAGCAAAAGAGGTAGAACTTCTTAACAAGGACGTCAAAGACTGCATCTTTTATTATAACACAATGTCCCAGCTACACACAACATGATGATGTGACATGCGATAAAGGTATTTTATCAAATATAAAAAAAGAGTTTTTGTCCTAACCTATCCATAACAATGTCCTGAAAGTTCTGTTCTAGAAATGGTTTCTCTTTTCTATGACATTGCAACTGAAGAACAGCATCAAAAACTATGACAATGATCACCTCAGGTACAAATTATGTACTTTTTTTCAGTATTAAATGTTACCAATGTGAGTTTTAAAACCATTTTAGTTGATATGTATTGCTGAAATCTGCAGCAGAACGTTTACCTGAGATCTTAAATAAAATAACTAGCACGTGGTTTGAAAATGAAAGTCAGAACTATGAGTCAGTGCAAACCAACAACATCAATCACTCAGGTGCCCATGTACTGTAATTTTAATACTGTTGAAGATATTTAATATTTCAAAAGTTCACACTTAGCTGATTATTGAGTATAAGCTAGTTTGGCATGCTGTCCTGGGAGAAAGCCCTGAGCTCAAAAGATTTTTGAGCCCTGGGGTTCCTCCTCCTGTTTGCAGGGTGAAAGTGAGGAGGACTGAGTTCAGGTAGATCTCAAGAACTCCCCAGCTTATTTGTGGCTAATAATGAATTACTTAGTGGAAATTACTGTTGGCTAGGAACTTGACTTTAGTGCTAATTTGGTTTGTTCAGTTTACTTATGAAGCATGTCAGATGGTGGGAGGAAACCGTCGAAACCAAGGGAAACCCACACGAGCACAAGAAGAACACGCAAACTCTGCAAACTCTGCTGTGAGGCAATAGAGCTAACCACTGGGCCAACTTGCCGCCCAATCTAGGAAAAAAGGAGGGAAATAGGGGAGGACGGGGGATTCTTCAAGACTGTGATGACTGTGGTATGAAGACTATGGCTATTTTCTGTATAGTGACTTAGGAATCATCTGATTAGAGAATCGTGTATTAACTAATGCGGGTCCAGCCGTGATCAGTCAGAAGCACGTGATCCTCTTGAAATTAGTTTTTAAATAAACTTCACATATTGATTATATTGTAAGCCTTTCCATTTGGTTTGGAGTGTTGTGCACTATTCTGTGTTTCTGAATGGCCATATTCATTTATTTTCTTGTCAGCTTAGTCCCTTTATTTATTCGGGGTCACCAGCAAGTTTTTACGCAGTGGATGCCCTTCCAGCTGCAACCCATCTCTGGGAATTGGCCATATAGTATTTAAATGTTTTTTTGTGTGTCACATTTGTTACGAACAGACAAATTGCTTGTCTCTGAAATCTTCTTGTGTTGTGTGATTAGGACACAATGTAAGAGCACGTAAGTGAGGATTATCTACACAGCACTTATTAGCTGGCCTTTAGTTTATGTATGAGCTTATGTATGCTGAAAATATGTGCAATGCTACTGTAGAAGTAGCTCAAACTAACTCTTATTCAAGGAAGCAAGAGGCAGGAACCAGTGAATGATTAATCATCAAATTAACACAAGACAAAAGTATCCGTCTGGAGCTCCTATCCAGTGGTCACCAAACTTGTTCCTGGAGGTCCAGTGTCCTGCAGATTTTAGCTCCAACCCTAATCAAACACACCTGAACAAGCTAATTAAGGTCTTACTAGGTATACTTGAAACATCCAGGCAGGTGTGTTGAGGCAAGTTGGAGCTAAACCCTGCAGTGACACTGGCCCTCCAGGACCGAGATTGGTGACTCCTGTCCAAGAGACTCAGTACTTGTTAAAAACTTGTTTAACCCCGCCTATCCTACAACACCCAACACACTCTGAGCTGGGATTAAATCGGCAACTTTCCACATTTTTCCACATAGAGTCAGTTGCTCTATCAAGAAGGCTAAAGACCATGGTCTCTAGCGTCTGTCGCTAGAGCACCTTTTAGAGGTCAGAGGACTGAGGTTTACCTGCACAGCACTTCACTAGATGGCCTCTGTTTCACTCACCCCCCTAAACCTCACTCCCATTCAGGTCACGGCCCCAGTGTAAATAGTCTTCTGCGTCTCTTCTGCTTTTTGTAAATTAACGTCAACTTTCATAAATCTTTCAGTGATTTATTGTCTGTGATAAACAGACAGAACAAAAAAAAAAAAAATGAGAACACAAAAATTCAACCAGCCTTTGTGCACTGGCACTGGTTATTTTTTTCTTTTAAGGTAACAAAGGGGGCGCTCTACATGTAAAACAATAAACCCTTCCCAATAGTATTTCATTGTGTGCAAGTGGAGAGATACAGTGCAACCCTGCTACATTTGCGCCATCATCTTTGCTTTGCTCTCATGGCTCTAGGCCCCGCCCTCACAGTTACTAAGCTGACTGATCATCACAGATGTTGATCCCTGCATTATTTCCGTATGTAATTATACGTTTTGAGAGGTGAGCATCCGGGTCCACATCAGGGTATGGCAAAGGGTATGCGATTGTATTAAAGTTATGTCAGACCTACATTTACCATGTGTATTCAACACAAAAGTATAAATTCTAAATGTATGCCATACTCTACACTGTCTTGCATGTACATGTAGCTTGCACTACTATTAGCATTTATACTTATGTGTCCTGTCTGTACTGCTCTGCCATAAAAACATTGCAAGATTTACAGTATAACACCTGTAACCAGTGGTTAACAGTTTATTATGTACTCTGCTTTACAATCAAATCTGTACAAAGATTTTCAATCCTTTATCCCCAAATTGATTTTGAAGTCAGATTTTGAGATTATAGTTAGTTTCATGGTGATATTTAAGGATGGTTTTGTACAGTATCTCACCCTGGTTGCTATTTTTATCACATTTGCTCCTCATCTGGCTCCTTTCAGTCTGGAGGTGTCAGAGGGTCTTTCTGGTTGCGAGAGTAAATAGGTTGTGTGACAGTGACCTTTAATTGTGGTTGATGAAAAGTCCACCAAGCATGTTTTAAACACTGTGATAACATCCCATTGTGAAAATCAGTGTTGTTTGAGCTAAAAAGTAAAGGGTAGACCTTGCTATTCAAGTCTTTGTACAATCTGTGGTCCAGGGATGGTGGCGGGTCCACATTCCACACAGGAAAATAATGTCATGTTTGTGCATGTTCTTCTGAGAACATCTCTGTGTTTCTCTCTTAATCTAGGCTAATGTAAAAAGTAATATTACATAGAAGTATTGAAATGACCAGCTCCACCCTCACAATCTGTTTCTTTTTTTTTTTTTTTTACAGTGAAAGTGTTTGTGGATCTACGCAACCAACAGGGGATATGAGTGACCTCAGAGAGTTAATGCTTTCAACCACCTCATCTAGATGTGCACACAATAATGGTTCAGACAATGAATCAACACTTTTGACTCATTCTTTCAGCTCACACACAATTTGAGCATACATAATATTGATTATACCTAAATATACTGCGAGTTTATTTTTGCTTTCATTTGTTTTCAGATGTTTTCATTTTAATCTGTAGCATGCAAACTGTAAATTTTCATTTAGATTTTTTTGAACACATGAGCATGCTTAAACATACTCTTGGTCACTAAAATATTTGCAGATTTCCTTTAAATTAAAGATGTACACTACCTGACAAAAGTATTGTTGTCAAACCCAGTTGTAAGAACAACAAATAATAACTTGACTAGTTGATCATTTGGAAAAAAGGAGAAGGCATTAAAGATGTATTCAAAGAATCTTAATGAACTCTGGGAGTCCTGCAAGAACGTTTTCTTTGTCATTCCAGATGACTATTCATAAGTTATTTGAGTCATTGTAGAGAGGTAAGGATGCAGTCGTGCAGGTTCGTGGGAGACATACACAATATTATTCTTTTTCCACTGCACCATGACTTTATATTCTATACTGTACATTACTTCTGTTAGGTGACAAGACTTTTGTCTAAGCAAAGTCAGACCTCACTGTCCTAATTAAACAATTAAAAATCTAGGCATCATTGTATTTTATTTTGGTAAAAAAATGTAATGTAGAGGCCTTTGCCTTTTATATAAGCCACTTCTGATACTAAATAATCAACTAGAAGTCAAGTCATTATTTGTTGTTCCTAAAACTTGGCTAATCGACAAGACTTTTTTCAGGTATCGTAAGTGTTTTTAAGTGCTTTTCGTGCTTAAAGCCACAACTCAACACTGAGAAACATCCATACACTCTCCCATGCTGAATGTTCAAACTAGCAGAAAGAAGAACCAACTAAGTAATGAGACCCTCTCTTTTTCCTGAAAATGATCTTAATAGTTGTGCAGAAATGGACAGCGCCAATAGGAGAACTGTGGACGAGTGCTTTGGAAGAAAGCCTCTTTATCCAAACAATAAAAGCATTGAGGACAGGATTTCAGCAGACAGATCAATTTCATTTTGCCTGGCTTTTGAAGCATCATCTGAGAAGTCAACCAACACCCCACCTGAAAATGACCAGCAGAACAGGCCACCTTTTCTTCTCACAAGCACCAACATCATCCATCTTTACCACACCAGCTAAACAATGCAGAAAATCAGACAGAAAATGAAAAGATTATTTTTTTGTTTGTTTGTTTAGAAGCATTCATGATCTACCAGTGTGAAATGTACTACTTTAAATATTTTACTACTGTACATACTTTATCACATAAACAGTGTTATATGAACAATAAAAAGTTGTGGCAAGTTCAACAACCCAACATTTTAAAAATATATTACATGTATTATTATGTAACAAGAACCTTGGAAGAACACCATAGAATGATGTAGATAGAAAGTTTATATTTCTCAGATCTGACTTTTTCTCCTACTGTATGTAATTTGAATAATTGTCTTTCTGCTTTTATTTAGCAGGACCATAAATAAAAACAACTGGTTATATGAAGAGCAATATAAAATTACAAACTCTGATTTGAAGAGAAGAATATTCAATGAAAAGACCAAGTCACAAGACTGTGCACTTCACAGCATAATCCATGTTAGTGGGCGGAGCTAAAGGTCACTTGTGGTGTACTTTTTCTCAAGTCAAGTCAAGTCAATGTTTTTAAAAGCACTTCATGAAAAAAACAAGTGCTGTACAATTATGGACCATTTAAAACAAAGGACAAATAAAACACACACAAGACTCTCAAATTATGTTAAAAGCTGAGGAGTAGAAATTGGTTTTAAAAGTAGATTTAAAAACAGAAAGGTTATTGGCCAGCCTAACATGGAGAGACAAATTATGTCAAATATCCCTGGTTTTCAATCTTGTGCATGGAACAACACAAAAAAAAAACAAAAAAAAAAAAAAAAAAAACACAGGCTCATTCTGAAAACGTACTTCTATATGCATTTCTGGAGATTGTGTATTCTGTAACCAGAAGTACATATGAAAAATCTGGAAACGTGGTAAAAATCAGGCTGTTGCAAGGGCTTTTCTTTTTCTGAATTGCTTTTGAAAACAGTCAGTTGGGTTTAGGGAAGTGGGTGGGTATTGGTCGGTGCTTTTTAAAACGCTATCGGTTGGGTTTAGGGAAGGAGGAGGGTGGGGTCATTGGTTGGTTGGTCAGTCAATCAGTCGACAGCGGCCTCTGGTAGATTTATGCAAGTAAGCGTGTATGGTACTTGCAAAGAGAATTTGATGTCTCAAAACGTGAACAAAGTGGCCTCTGGTGGTATTGCGCAAACAAAAACTGCAAAAAAAGTAGCTCCTGGGACGTATTTGTCACTCTCCAGAAATGTATATAGGGAGATGTAATAAGAATGAGCCTGGGTTGAAAGTAACTGACCAGCACAAGTGTTTGATACGACTCCCTGATTGATGGAATTTTGCTGGCTGCACAGATTTTATTCTAAAGCTTGATTGTTTTTAAATTAGTTAAATTAATGCAACTAAAGTTTCAACAAAATCATCTTCATTTTTTTTTTAATTCTATGATGAAAACAAGCTTTTGTATACCTACAGGAGCACTTTATTCTTCACACAAAACAAAATAAAACAAAAAACAAAAAACAAAACATAAAACGGAAAAAAACAAAAACAAAACAACAATAAATAACTTTTAGAAAGTTGGGTAAACTTTTCCCCAGATTATAAACAAGCTTAAAATAAACAGCATTTCAAAAGGTAACATTACCCCTAACCCTAAACTGCTGAAACAGTGTACAAGTAATCATCTTGTCATTAGAGTCATGCAAGGTTAGGAAAGCCCACACACACACACACACACACACACACACACACACACACACACACGACTGTCAGACAGAAGATAAGAAAACAGGCAGCGGTGAGATTAACAGGGCGGTCACCAAAACTCTTCTTCTTACGCAACGCTACATAAGAAGCTAATCTACAAAAGATCACTCTGTAGCGTAACAATTCCCCTAACCCATGATGCAATCAGCTACCACCAATGTTTACAGCCCAGTAGTTTAATCTGCATGCTGAATGCTACCTTTTTACCCATGTTGCATTACGCAAGCAGATTCTCAAAACAACTTTTAAAGATTTCAGTGCATGTTTGTAAGTTCACTAGATGTGGGTCCCTTAAGTTCACATCAAACACTTCACATCTGTGATATTTTAAAGATTCAGGAATCAGCATGACAGCAAAGCTCCAAAGAAATAAGTTCTAATTGCCACCTTCAAAGCACTGAAAAGACACCAGATAAGTCCAGTTAGTTTTATACTGCAGACATGTGGGGAAATTGATGTGTTGCTGCAATTAGACAAAGAACACTGCATCTTTTTATCATGATTGCGTAAGTGCTCTCGCTCTTTCTTTCTCTCTCTTTCTGTCTCTCTCCAGGGGTTCTGCCACTAATGCGGTGTTCATTTCCAATTGAGGCTGTTGCTTGCAGTAAGATGAGAGAAGGAATATTTATGGCAGTGATAAATTATTACGTTTACAAAGTAAACTTATAAAGTATTTAGTTACTGTAATTAAATTACTTGTTCTCTGAGAAGGTAAATTTAGTTGTACTGTTCTTTTTCAGATAATTTAATAACAGTTACTTATAACATACTTGGCTTAAATGCTTTTTAAAAATTCTTCATAAAAATCAATCCAGAGAAGCAGAGTAATTTAAATGTTTTGTTATACACTTATTTTACACAACATATTTTTTTATTCAACTACATACAGTAAGGTTGCATTAATCAAGATGACTGAGCAAATGTATGAAACAATTAATAGAGTCACAAGTAGTTCATGACATTATATGTTAAAATTCAGAAAAGTAGAGTAATTGTTATTTTCTTTTTATTGTTATTCAGTATATTGCACTTTATTTAGATAATTATATATAAACAATTATAATTATTGTTGTATATATATATATATATATATATATATATATATATATACACACAATTGTGTTAAAGGGACTAAGCTGAAAAAAATGAATGAATGAATGAATGAATGAATGAATATATATATATATATATATATATATATATATATATATATATATATATATATATATATATATATATATATATATATATATATATATATATATATATATATATATATATATGTGTGTGTGTGTGTACGACAATTGCACATGCCTAATAAACAATGCATATGGAATGCGTGAATCATTACATTTTTTAATGTAATTTAAAGCTTTGCTTTAATACATATGTTTAACTTTTTTTTATTTAAGGAGTGAATTTATTTGTTAGATAAAGAATGTTGTTTGTTAATTAAAGGCCTGAATAGTATTTAAAAAATAAAACTAAAAAGGCATTTTTCACTCAGATTTAAAGAATTAAAAGTTTAATTTCTATTTTTTGTGTTGACATTTATAGGTATTTTAATTATACACTTGTGAAATTCAATTTATTCAGACATAATAATTGAATATGTCATTTCAGTACAATTTTTATTGTTTTAATTTATAATGAATATTTTTTAGTTATTTAGACAACACTGTGCAGATCTGAATGGTAGTACACAACTGCAACACAGAAAAACAATTTCAGTATAGATTCAAAACAGAACCTTGAGATTGTTGTTCATTAATTCCTTATCCTTGTCAAAAATGATTACAAAATTGATGCATAAATGCAATTATTTCAAACTTCATTGTTTGCATTCTGTAAAAAGTGTAAAAGGCGTCTCTTTAGAATTTTACTGTATGTTGAGCATTGTAGCCATAGATGCAGGAACAAATTTTGAGCAGGAGCAATTTCTGCAATACACAGGCTTGATTCTGTGTTATAGGCATGCCAATAATAATTTATTTAATGTACATGGGTTTATTCTAAAGTGTGGCAGCATTGTTTCAAGCAAGCACTGAGGTGTTATAAAATAAACATTTAATTTCTTAGTTTAAAATAAGTTGCTGTTTTTGTTGAAAATAAAAATTGAGCATAGAGTGTGCAGGCAAAACACATCAGTCAAGCTTGCATCATTTGACAATCTGCTGTTCATGACGTTTACCAATTTGTGATTTAAGTGACTTTGAACATAGCATGGTTATTGGTGCCAGGCGGGCTGGCCTGAGTATTTTAGAAACTGCTGATGTACTGGGATTTTCATGCACAACCATAACTAGGTTTTACAGAGAATGGTCCGAAAAACAGAAAATATCCAGTGAGCGGCAGTTCTGTGGATGCAAATGCCTTGTTGATGCCAGAGATTAGAGGAGAATGGCCAGACTGATTCGAGCTGATAGAAAGGCAACAGTAACTCAAATAACCACGCGTTACAACTAAAGTATCCAAAAGAGCATCTCTGAAAGCACAACACGTCCAACCATGAGGCAGATGAGCTACAGCAGCTGAAGGCCACACCGTGTGCAACTCCTGTAAGCTAATAACAGGAAACTGAGGCTACATTTCGAACAGGCTCACCAAAATTGGACATTAGAAGATTGGAAAAATGTTGCCTGGTCTGATGAGTCTCAATTTCTGCTGCAACATTCGGATGGTAGGATCAGAATTTGGCATCAACAACATGAAAGCATGGATCCATCCTACCTTGAATCAATGGTTTAGGCTGGCAGGTGGTGGTGTAATGGGTGTAGGGGATGTTTTCTTGGCGTACTTTGGGCCAATTAGTTCAAATTGAGCAAGGTTAATGCCACAGCCAACTTGAGTATTGTTGCGGACCATGTCCATCCTTTTATGACCACGATGTATCCATCTTCTGATGGCTTCTTCCAGCAGGATAACGTGCCATGCCATAAAGCCTGAATCATCTCAAACTGGTTTCTCGAACATGACAATGTTGAATGCACTCAAATGACCTCCACAGTCACCAGCTCTCAATCCAATAGAGCATCTTCAGGATGTGGTGGTACGGAAGATTTGAATCATGGATGTGCAGCCGACAAATCTAAAGCATACTGTCATATCAATATGGACCCATCCCAGAGGATTATTTCCAGTACCTTGTTGAATATATGCCATGGAAGATTAAGGCAAAAGAGGGTTTAATACAGTACTAGTTAGGTGTACCTAATAAAGTGGCCAGTAGGTGTATTTACTCTATATGGAATGTGTGTGACGAAAAGGATCCTGACTGAACTACTTTTATAAAAAAAGAAAAAAAAAAGAAACACAGTTTTCTCATTTTCTTTGAAGTAAGAAAAGTCACAAAGCGCCTTGAGAGACCAAAAAAATAATAAAATGTTGAATTTGTGATTGAATCTATTTCTGCTAGGACACTACTTACTGTATAACTGGAGGTTAAACTATAAAAACTATCCACAACATTTCTGATTTCGACTGTTATGTAATAATGTGCACCTTTTGTAAAGCTGCTTTGGAAAAATACTTATTGTAAAAAAACACTACGCGAATAAATTTGAACTGAATCTCTTCCACATAACCCTTTCTGAGCAGCTAAAGTTTCAATACATTATAATTTCTTCAGTGAATTGCTAAAAATGAGAGAATTCTGTGAGAAATGAGAGAAAAAAGTGTGAGAGGGTGCGGTTTACAGTCCTCTCTAATCACACTTCAGCACCTTGACACTACAGGCCTTTCTGCTCTTTCAATACATTTCATCAGTGATGTATATGTGAGAATGTCTGACTAAACAATATACAGTATATACACAGACTATATGTCTTCTCAAGGCATTATATACTACAACTTATGCAAGAACACGGTGCATCATCATGGAGATGGCAAAGGCATCTAGCAATGTGGCCGGTAGTACAATCAGCATTTTAAAGCCATTTCTACAGTATATATTAGATCTTCAAATTTCAATTCTAAACACAAACACCAATCACCAATAAAAAGAAAACTACATAGAGTACTATATAGTAGATTAAGCATATATTTTTCACCTCTCTCACATCTAAAAACTTTATAACCATATAAAATACAATAAAATAAATTACAAAAAACAAATCCTTCACTGATCATAAAATATAAAGTTGTCAGACTAGACTAAGGGTGTAAAGATTTATTTTATTAAGAATTTGACCTGCAATAAAACAATAACATTGGCTCTTTGATTTCTCACACCTCTCTCCTTCCCTTCTGGTGTTATGATGAGGGAATGAATTCATAAAGATCATTGACAACCTTTTGTCTGCATTTCAAAAAAACAAGCGTGTGACCCATGGCGGTGTGAGAAAAATAACTAGTATAACTTTTACTAAAGCTACAGAAATATTTGGGTGCAACATATTTATTTAACAACATAATAAACAATAAACAACATATTTATTACACAAAGCTTCGGGCTGCTGTAAAGTAATGATGTGGTTCACACACCACCTCAGGCTAACATCACCCCGATTCAGTATGTAAAATCAGTGTTGTCCGTCAGTGAAAGAGAGCGCTCTGATTGGTTGATCAGCAATGAATTGGAGCACAAAAATAAAAACTGACTGAATCAAAGAAATCCAAACAAACAATTCGAGTCAAGAGGGAAGACAAAGAAGCCATCTGTAATAGACCCTTTTCATACTTCCGGGTTTCTCGGTAGTGGAAGTCATCATAATTGGGAAAACTTAGAGCACAGTGAATGGGGGAATACAACATTTTTTTTTTACAATCTTATTTGCTTAAATATTAAAAGAAAAACTCCACGATGACGTTATTAAAAGGAAAAAAATGTGCGAGACTGATAATGGCAGAGAGGGTTGGACTGAAAAAAAAAGCTGCAAACGCAAGTGCTCAGTTTGTGATCAGATTTCTGTTTTGTTCTGTTGATATGTCACTTCAAATATTTGTAGCTTGAAACAGATGGAAATATGATTGCTATTTGTATGACTACTATGGCGAGGGCTTAAACAGAGCATTGCTCATAATATCAAGCGGAAAAATGAAAAAGACAGCTGAGAAACTTAACTTACTTTGTATTTTTGTAGGAAACAGTTTAAATCTGTTTAGGGTAAGAGGTGTGTGAGTTATTGCCGTCTATCACTGAATCTGTCAGGAATAGCAAAAGCAACTTAACTCGGCTCCTTTAGCGCCCCTCGCAGAGCTTGATCCACGCTGGCATTTCTCCCCTTGGGTTTTAGGTTTTGAAAAGGGAAAGAATTCTACCACCCCATCCAAACTTTTAGGTTACCGGGTGTCAGATTTGCACAATCCATATGCACAACACTTGTTTCACTTGCTCGAAAGATTGACAGGCCTTCTGCGTGTAACTACGGTTACTTAGCCATGATTGGTGTGTGGTGGTTTTTGGGTGTGGCTTAGCGAAGGGTCAATTAACCTTCACTTGCACCATTGGATTTCATTGTTGGGCTGATGAGTGGTACATTACACAAACTATAACCAAAGACAACCTGTTAAGTCTTTACAACTGTAATTTAATTTAGATTAATGCATGTTAGTGAGCCGTGTTTTATTCTACAGGTTAGTTCTTCATGTGGCTTCATCATGGATGATTACCAGCAGTGTAAGGCTGTTAATAGCTTTAATATAATCATAAATCCAGTGAAATACTGTAAAAACAAATAAATCAGCAAGAAATTCTACATTATTGAACAAACAAAATACAATATGGCTGTTATAAAGTGTAAAAAATGAGCAGCTTGTGTGTGTCTGTGTGAGCTCAGTTTGCTGCTGTCCATTCAGACTACCCACATCTCTTTCGTGCCTTTGATCATAATGGTAATTTTGCAGGTACAATGAACCCAGCTGTGGCAAAGCCTTATCTACCACTCTAATGGTGCCAGACAACAACCAGTAGCCTTCCAACACAAGCTATTCCCACAACACAAAAGACTTAGGCCCAGATCCGGGAGAAGGCAAACAGAAACTAATACAGTTTCACACACCCTCACAAAACACACACAACACTGCAACAAATGATCTCTTTAAATGATACAGTGTTGTTCTTTCTTTCAGCTAATGGGTCACTTTTTGTGTTCATGAAAGCACATTCATTTTCATACAGTATGCCAAAAGGTGGAAATTGTTTCCATTAATTTAACCTCAAGCTGCATTTGTAGCACTTTATAGCCTCTGTGATGTTCTATTGATCATCCTGTGGGCAGAATAGACCACTAATTGTTGCACTTTCAAAATACATTGATCAACACAGAATGTTGCAAACTCGGATTTTTCCTTTATGAATAAAAGTTGTCCTTTTTGTCGGAATTAATAATAAAATGTTATAATCTAAATCTGTTTTCAAGCATTTGCAATGACAAGAAGAAAACATGCATTATTTATAGAATGATTATAAAATAATATACTGTAATAAAATATAATATTCATTCATTTTCTTTTCGGCTTAGTCCCTTTGTTAATCTGGGGTCACCACAGCGGAATGAACCACCAACTTATCCAGCACATGTTTTATGTAGCGGATACCATTCCAGCTGCAACCCATCTCTGGGAAATATCCATACACTCTCATTCACACCCATATACTACGGACAATTAAGCCTTTCCAATTCACCTGTACCGCATGTCTTTGGACTCCATTATTAAACAAACAAGGGGATAACATAAACCCCACACAGAAACGCTAACTGACCCAGCCGAGGCTCAAAACATAGACCTTCTTGCTGTGAGGCGACAGCATTACCTAATGCACCACTGCATCGCCATAATATAACATAATATAACTTTTTATAATATAATATAATATAATATAATATAATATAATATAATATAATATAATATAATATAATAATAGAATAGAATAGAATAGAAAATGGCATTGTGATAATTTTACATCACATTAACTTATTTACTTGTTTACATGAACTCATGACTTCTTCAAAAATCAGAACATTTATTTTGTATCCAAATATAATGAAATTAATAAATGCATAATATGTGACATTGTTAAAAAAAGAAGTCCTAAACATTGTGTAAAAATATATTTTTATGCTATTATCATTTTATTAAAAACCAAATTATGTAGATATGCAACTTTTTTTTTTTTTTACCAGTAACATATTTCTTAGAACCCAACAATGTTTATTCATTACCTAAAACAGAAATTACATTTCCAGACCTTTAACTTTAACTACTGTTTAAGTAGAACAGGATATGTTTTATTTAAGAATTTGCTCTAATTCAGAGCATTATCGGTATAAAACCTTAAATTTAAACTGTTAATCAGTCTCTGATAGTCACAAAACACTTAGCAAGCTGCCTATAATGATTGGTGTATTATAAATTCAGTCATCTAATCGAATGTTAATTAAACATACACCAATAATATTTCACGGTGGATGCCATCTTATGGTCAGATGCAGCAGTTACCAATTTACATGACATGTAAACTATCAGTGCACATAAACACATGTTTATTTAAACAAACTAATGAGTGAAACACACAGACATCGTAGGAGTGACAAAAATAGATAAAAGATAAAAACTAATGCTAACAGAACAGGGTATAAATACACAAGGAAACAATTAATCAAACAAGCAGACAAGGGGCTGGAGACAATTAACTCAAAGATTAAAGCAGTGTTCACACTAGAGTTTGATAATGCGAAATTCTGCATTCATGCAGCGCATTGAAAAGGGGCAGGAATAAACAAGAGTATTAGGCATTAAAAAAGCAAGCGATTGCTTGATGTTTTCAATTTCAGTCCAGAGAGGTCATGTTTTGATCCTTGGTCAAGTGATGCGATTTCGCAGGTCAGAGTTCACCAAGCTTGAACTTTGCACTGCAGCAACCTGCGAAACATAACGGATGACACTGTGTTTCCGGTCTGATGCATTCGTGTGCGTATGAATGGAAGTCTATGGGAGGAAAAGCCCAGTGTGACCGCAGCTTCACAAGATAAGGGTAAACTAATGTGAACAGGAAGTGAAATGAACACAGAACTGAAATATACAATACCAGAAACCAGGACATTACATACAGACACATGCTTCAGGAAATCACAAAAAGTAACAAATGTATCAACTTTCATTGGTTAAACATGTGCAACAATCACACAACGTCAAAATCATCTCAATAAGTGATTATTTCAGACAATTGACAGCAAGTGAGATTGGAGTTAAATATGGTATTTTCACATACTTTCAGATGTAGTAGCAACACACTTTCGATTGAAATTTTAATGTTCAATTTCAGAACTGTGGCAATAACTGTAAATCATCTGATTGTCAATGTACTATGGCT